>NC_037670.1:148833991-149127377 GCF_003255815.1 Theropithecus gelada | reverse complement strand
AAAAAAAAAAAAAAAAAAAAAAAAAAAAAAATATAACATTTTAACCATTTTTTTCAGTGTACAGCTCAGGGATATTAAGTACGTGCATATTGTTGTGCAACCATCACTGCCATTTGTATCTAGAAATCTTTTCATAAAAGTATGGAAAACTTCATCAATTTGCATGTCATCTTTGTGCAGGAGCAGTGCTAATCTCTGCTTCATTCTAATTTTAGTATATGTGCTGCCAAAGCGAGCGCTTTAAATGCACATTTTAAAGAAAACACTTATTTACAGAGAAAGGAAAAGAAGAAACTGTGACCTTGAAAGACGGTAATAATCTTTTGATTATTGTTAACAAAATAACAGCTTAGATCAATTCCATAAAGCTCCATACCAGGATACTGGGGCATGGACAGTGACTGTCATGTTCTTCCATAAAATGCTCGTTGATTCTACACTCAGAAGCAGAGTATAGAGATGGATTGTCTGATCCTAAATGAATATTCCTATATTTTTCTAATTCTCTGGTTGAAGATGAGAAACTGAAAAGTAATTCAAACTCAGATTAATTGAGTCTTTCTATATGCCAGACATTGTTCTAAATAATTTATACACACTGTTTGCCTTAATCCAACAAGAACACAATGAGATAATTTTCTTATTTTCATTTTAAAGATAATAAAGCTGGGATTGAAATGGTATAATTGATTACTCAAGGCCACATAATCAGTTAAGGGTAGGTGAAAGAAGTAGCTCTAGGTTGGCCTGACTCCACAGTCCTTTGTCTTAACCTCTGTGTTCTGTTGTGTTCTATTTCTCTCTTTTTTAAAAGATAGCAGACCATGCCTGCCCATATATTTTAGATTTATGGCCTTAGTCTCCTCAAATCATTCTGTTTTTATATTATTTTTTCTTTTGCAAACAAACTTTTATATGGTAGACAATAATACTTACCTGATCACGGTTTGGACTTGTGTTCTCACAATTCTAAGTGTTTTCTCTGTTGATTTTAAAGCCACTTCATTGAGTTATGGTTGACATACAAAAAGCTGTACCTACTGAATGTTCACCAAGTTGATAAGTTTGAAGATAAGTATACACCTGTGGAAGCATCACCACAATTTATGCCATTAACGTGTTCATCACATCCCAGATTCCTCCTGTCCTCTTATTTATTATTATTATTATTTGTGATAAGAACACTTAACATAAGATAAATCCTCTTAGCAGATTATAAAATATACAGTACAGTATTGTTAACCATAGGCTATGCTGTGCAGTAAATCTCTAAGACTTATTTCTCAGGTATAATTGAAACTTTGTATCCTTTGACTAACACCTTCTGTCCTTCCCAGTGCCAGCCCCTGGCAACAGATTTGTGAATTTTAGGGTACAGGGTAAGGTTTTTTTTTTTTTTTGACCAAGTCTTGCTCTGTTGCCCAGGCTGGAGTGCAATGGCACGATCTCAGCTCACTGCAACCTTTGCCTCCTGGGTACAGCAATTCTCCTGCCTCAGCCTCCTGAGTAGCTGGGATTGGAGGCACCTGCCACCATGCCCAGCTAATTTTTGTATTTTTAGGAGAGATGGGGTTTTGCCATGTCGGCCAGGCTGGTCTTGAACTCCTGACCTCGTGATCTGCCTGCCTTGGCCTCTCTGTAAAAGTGCTGGGATTACAGGCGTGAGCCACCGCGCCCGGCCGGGAGGATTTTTATCAGCGTCCTTTGGTGCAATTCCTCTATATTCATTCTTGTAATTTGCTGATTTCTGCAATTATGCCTTTGAAATTAAAACATTTCTTGAAATAAAACTGCCGTGCCAGAAGACACCCTATAGAACTCAATACGGTTCTTACAAACATGCCTGCATCTACGTTCTGATTCTAACACCTGTTATGCACTAAGAGATATAGCTATTTCCAGAATTTGTTCAAATGGAACTTTACTACCATACGCTATGTTATTTGGGAAGTCTTAAATATTTGTAAGCTGTTGGTGAGTTTTCTGCTTATTTAGACTTTGTTTTGTGGGCTTTCCTCACACAGCGCCCGCCCCTGGTGTTATTAGGAGCTCTCTGCTGTAGTTAGGTGGAAACAGTGTGGTTTGGAAGACACCTGATTTAGGTTTTGCTTTGGCTTTCTCACTTGTTGTGTGTAATGTGTAATTATGGTCAACTTTTTCCAATCTCCAAGCTTACAGGCAGTAGGAATTTCAGACTTACAATCAAGTAGATACTTTTGTAGTTGAGTAGAAATATATTTCATGTTTGTTAGAAGGAGTGGCAGAGAAGATTGGGAAATGGCTTTAATTTTATGCCAACCAGTCTATACTGGTGATAAAGAAACTGATCTGAAGTCCATGTTTCTCTCTTCTCTATTCCTTCCCTTCTCTTCCCTGAGCCTCTCCCGCAAGCAGGCCTGACCAATCACTGACACCGTCTCGTGGATATAGTTGGATCATAAGAGCAGGAGGCCAGGCACAGGGCACAACTTTCCTAATTCCTTTCCTTTTACTCCTTCCCTTAAGCACTGGATTCTAACACTGCAGGTTAACGTGTCTCTGCACCAAGTTCAGCAGGCAACCTTATCGTCTAAGGCACCAGACCAGCTTTTCTATTCATTTCCAATGTTGTTTACTCTCATCTTAGAGACCTGCTTATTTATTTATTAGTATTTTTAGAAAATGTGGTAAATTTAGAAAATAGAGTACTATTTAGCCTTTAAAAAGAGGGAAATTCTGCAAGAAGCAATGACATGGATGAACCTTAAAGACATCATGCTGAGTGAAATAAGCCAGTCACAGAAAGACACATATTGCTTCATTTCCCCTACATGAGGTATCTTAAATAGTCGAATTGACAGAATTATAGAGTGAAATGGCAGTTGCCAAGGGCTGGGGGATGGTGAAAATGAGGAGTTAGTTATCAGTGGGCATAAACTTTCAGGTGAGTGATATGAGTAAATTCTAGAGATCTGCTGTATCACATTTTAACATAATTTGTAAGTGGAGGCTAAGCTATGGGCACACGAAGGCACACAGAGCAGTATAATGGGCATTGGAGACTCAGAAGGGGGAAGATTAAGAGGCGGGTGATAAAAATCTACACACTGGGTACAGTGTACACTACCTGGGAGGCCGCTGTGCTAAGACCTCAGAATTCACTACTATACAATTCATCCATGTAACCAAAAACCTTGTACCCCAGAGCTATCGAAGTATTTTAAAAGATAGTTTTTCATATGGTTAATAAAAATGTACTGAACCCACGTTAATCACTTAGCCATGGAATTTTTAAAGATGAAGGAAGCATAATCTTCGATGTTCAGACTTCATCTAGTACATGTAAACAATTATGACAATACAATGTGTTATAGGCTAATACTAGAAGGATGAGCAACAATCTAAAGGCCCACAGAGCAGACAGCTGAGTGTTTATTATACTGTTATGAGGCTTCCCAAGGCAGGTGATAACTGAGCTAGATGTTGAAGGGTGAGAAGAAGCTTTTCAAGCAGAAAAGACAGAAAATGGCCTTCAAGGCTAAAGAATATCATACGGATGTAAAAGCATGCGCTGACCTATAGTCAACAATACTATGTTATACACTCAAACATTTGTTAAGAGGGTAGATTTCATCTAAGTGTTCTTACCCACAATAAAATAAATATTAAAAATTAAAGACAGCTGCTTTTGCAATACAGCTTTCCAGTGAGGGAAACGAGATTACACTAAGGTTTTGTTAAAATTTCCAAACAGTATCTGGTCTCTGTTACCTGAGAATGTTTCACATTCCCTTGATTTAATTTTGTGGAGCGGAATTGCTGAAATTTTGTGGCTTGATGTGCTCTTCTGGATGATGTTGTGCAGAAAAAGATTTCTGACTATGTACCATAAACATCTATTTTAAAATAGGGGCAATTGTTTAAAATGAACAAACTTTTGAATTCTTGAAGATGTACATTTCCCATGTTATAATTTAGGAGACAAAATGCTGTTTTTAAGTTTGATTCTTCTTTTCTCTCTAATATTCAATCAATTCCTGAAGATTGTTCCAAATGCAAGTCTCGATAAATCAGACAATATTTCCTCAACATGAGCAAATGTCAGTGCTTTCAGCTTCCAGTTTTGTTTCAATTGTAATTGTTATTTGTGCTTTTTGAGAAAGAAGTGTTTTAAATGAACACAAAAGTTTCCTTTGTTTGATGTCCTGCAAAATGAGTACGTCTGAGTTGCATCTATTAAAAAGTCTTATATGAGTCAATTTTGTTATTGTCAGCCCCCCAGCCCCCACTTTTGTTTACATGAGTGAACTAAGAGGAAACAACTGTTATTTGACCAATTTGTTTAAATAAAAAGTGACTATGTGTCTCCTAGAAAAATGGCAGGATGTGTTTTTAAATTCTGAATGCCACAACTAAATTTAGCCAAAGTGCATTGCTTTCCGAATGCTTCCAAAATGGAACACTGTGCTTTTGATTGCTGCTTTTGGAGTCTCATTAAGACACTAAAAGGTCAAAGGAACAAGGACTGGAGCGAAATACACTCATTTACAATACACACAGCACAATTAAAGTGTAGAAACCAGCCTTACACACCATGTGTTTCTCCCAGGATATCTGTATAATACAGAGTCCTCTTTATGTGGGTAGCTGATGCGTCTAAATGGTTACATTTATTCTGCCAAATGTCTACAGAGTTTTTACCAGTGGGGAAATATTTTAGATTGCCTACTGTTTCTTCATTATTTCTGAAGAGAAGGTGATACTACATCAGAATTTTTAAATAAAATGACATCTTTATCCCCTTAGATTTCTACTTTTTTAAAAGATAGACATTCTTCATAAGACCTCTGCTATTACACATACTTTTAAAATTTCATGAGGTGAGAGGGAACAAAATGATTTCTGCCCTTGGAAAGTCTCTCATTGAGGGGTGACATCAGATTTTGACATAGAATACATTGAAAGTACAAACTAACTTGAAACTCAGTTTTCCCAGAAGAGTCTGATCTAGCTTGCAATCCAATTTTCTCAGGCACATTCCTGGAATTTGTTTCTGCTAGCAATCGGAAGATTATTTTCATGTGTATGTGATGATGTCCTGAGTGGAATCAGTGGGAGCTTTCCTCTAATGTGAACTCACCCTTTAATGTTTTACTTACCTAATATATTAAGAGAAATAGAATAGTTTTAAACACCTTGGTACTTGTTTTCCACATTATTTACCTTTTATTCTCTTTGGATCTTAAATGTCTCAAAACAAATTTTAACAAAGTAATACCCAAACCTAGCTTTTTGTCCTTAATTGATTACTATAGTATTTAACATTCTTGCACGTATTAGAACCTACCATATTTCAGACACTGGTTTAGATGCTAAGAATTTAGCAGTGAATCTAGATGCCAAGAATTCAGCAGTGAATTAAGCAGACAAAAATCTCTGCCTATATCAAGCTTCCATTTTTTGTATACATACCTATACTCCTTTGTCCTTTCTACTTTCAACGTCTGGCAAAAATTCCAGAATTTTTTCACCAATCTTATCATTTTAAAGGTTATATAACTTTTTGAGGGAATAACTCTCAATTATTTCCAATGTGGAGAGATATCCCTTATGGTCCTCCTTGCAGATGCTAACTAAACCCAATGCTATTTAATGAGTTTTCATTTGTTTGTTAGTTTTTTGTAAATCAATAAACAAATCAGTATTTCTCAAAGTGTGTCTTTGGACCACCTGTGTCAGAACCACCTTTAGAGTGCTTTTGAAGTTTCTGAGATACACTTCAGAGATTCTGATTCAGAATATCAGGGTGAGGATCAGGAATCCACATTTTAGTCAGCAAACCCAAGTGAGCATTACACATGCTGAAATCTAACAATTAATTACTTTTTTAGACATGGAGGTGAAGAAAACAATAATTAAATTGGAAGATGATCATAAGAAATTGGACACAAAGGAGAGCCTTGGAGTTTACAATTATGAGAAAACAATACATTTTAATTTTATTATTATTTTAGGACAAAATGGAGAATGATATTTGTAAAATATTGATAAAAAATGTCAAGACAAAAGTTGATCATGAGGTTACATACACATATACATAAAGCATATGTGTGTAGTGCAATGTAGGTAGTGAGTAATGAGGTTCACGTATGTATGGTGTTTTCCAATTGGCCATGTGGATTCTACTCTTCCATGTCCCACTGATGTTATTTGCATTTTACAAATGAAGAAGACTGGAGCACAGAAGCAGTAAATAAGTTTTCCGAGGAAACACAGAAAGTAAATAATGGATCAGGGTTACAATCCCTGCAGTCTAGTTCCATAGTCTAGGCTCTCACCCACTCCTGTCACTAAAGGGATCTAGAAATCATCTCCAACCCCAAACATATTGCTTTATGCATGAACTGTAGAGCAGTGAAAGGATTTAGCACAGTATAACATGCTAAGTGTTTATGATCTAAGGCATCATTGATCAAAATTAGCTGGGGAATAGGAAAACAGAATAAATACAGATCTATGGGAGGTGAGCATCCGCTTATACAATTCAGAGCTGTATTGCAATTGGTTCCAGATGAAAATTAATAATCTAAAGCTCCCATAAAGCTAAAATAAGTCCAAATTCCATCTTAAGGACTTGCTTCTGCATACAACTTTCTTAAGACCTCCCTGTGAAACAATTTAACTGAAATTCAAGTTGAATTGTTCTCTCTGTATACATTATTTTGACCCATAACCTTTAAACTAGTTACAAGGAAAACATTAAATGCATGTAATATCGCATACTAAGGCGTTCCTAGAATGCCCTCAATGATTATGTCATGGAAGACAAAGCTACAATTAAAGAAAGAAAAGTCCTTTAGGGTATCTAGGTTTGCACAAAATCTTATGTTTGGCTTATTATTTATTAGTGCCAGTGTGAATTATGCTTACCCTGTTTTCAATGTAGAATGCTCCAAGACACTCTGTCATTATCATTTTCTTAGCCTATCTAATCATTTAATACTTAATTTAAGTGCTGTCACCTATTTAAAGCTTTTCTTTATCACCCTACTTTACCTAATCTCTTAGTCCTCTCTTCTCTTGAAACATAAAAAAGTATTCTCGAGATATACTTGAAAGGGTGAAAACATTATTTTCTGAATAATTGGCACTGGAATTTTTCCTAAGAAGAAATCTATTTCTGGTTAAGGAAATACTTCACATCGGCTTGGGGAGAGAATATAAGACCATGAGAATGAGTGTCACCAAGGGACAAGTGAAAGACAAAAATGAATCAAAATTGGGAGTGCCAAAGAGCGCAGACTGAAGAGAGGAGCAGAGAGACACACAACTTGAGGGGAGCCGAACCCTGAGAGAAATGGTCCAGCAGATGTCTAAGATGGAACTTTCAGTCATTTGTGTGACTGTAATATAAACTTCGTTCTTCCCAAACATTTGTGGATGAAGTCTGTTACACACACACAAAGGCTTGTTTTACATGAGCGGTTTACATGACAATCAAATGAAAGCAATGGAGGTAGGTCTCAAAGCTAGAGAGGAGCAGAGAAGATGAAGGAAAAATAAGCCATCAAAAGCTGAGCAGAAAATGAAGTATTAAGAAGAAGGGAAAAGTCAGAACTAGAGACCACTGGCAGAAAGGGCTGGGAGTTGGCAGAAATTCAGAGGAAGACATTACACTTCCCACTGGATGATAAATAAGGTTCAGGCTAATATTATAGGGACCTTGAGGGGTGATGAGTCAAGTGGACATTTGGAATAGTAGCCCTTTCTTTAATTACCATTTTATGTAATTATGTCTTATTCTGTGACCTATATTTTGAGTTTCTAGTTAAGGTATTTTTGTCTTTTCATTTATTCATCATTTTCTTTATGGTATATTATGCACACTGTAAGCTGCTACGTATTTATTGATTTATTTTTGTATAAGAATGAAAGGTGTGGTGGATTGTGAATGAAAGTTTTATGATCCCAAATCCTAATTTTATAATCTTTAAGTCTTCTCCTGGGAACCTTGTTACGTTCTGGGTATTCAAATGCTTACAGAAACTGCTTTTTGAAAATAATTTTGTCTATGCTTCTATTTCTAGAATGGTTTAATTTTTAATATTTTAATGGATTGAAAGGGCTATGCTTTTAAAATAACACCTATAAACTACATTTCTAAATAATACTGTTTGTTTAATTTTCCTAGAGTTAGTTTAATTTCCCAGCAAGTATTTCAGACTTTATGTATGTTCTAAAGCTTATGATTATTTTAACTTTGTGAGTTAAAAATCTGTGGCTAAGCGCGCTATATTTTAAATATTGGAAGTGCATCTATTTTCCTATGAGGATTCAAAATATTTGCAGTAGTTATACTTGGGATCTAGAAGCTTGTTGGAAGATGCATGAAAAAGTACTATCTGGTACCCATTATGGGTAAAGAAACCAAAGCATAAATAAATGGGTAAGGCACAGAATGGCACTTTATCTTTGGAATTATGCTCATAACTCTAACAATAATTTCTGTGCTCTGAGAAATATTTCTCGTCTGCAAGAGAGCTATTCTGTTGATCTTACACATATTAGTTCCATGGTTTGCAATGAAGATTTGAATTAAGTTATGCACGAATAAGTCTAATATATTTATATTGTGATTTTATAACCACCCACCTTGTGAGGCAGATATTATTTCCACTTTACACATAAATGTGGTAGGCCTCCAATGGTTCACACTTCCATATTGACTTATGTGATTTTGGGCCGAACCACGTAGCTCATTTCTAAAGAATATAATATGGCAAAAGCAATGGGATGTCACTGCCAAGATGAAGTTGCTGAGTTGGTGGCCGCCATATTGCATGCCTTTTCTTCATGTTTCACTGGCTGGCTATGAGGGAAGCCAGCTTCTGTGATGTGAACTGCCCTATGGAGAGGTTTATGTGGTAAGAAATTGACATCTGCAGCCAATGGCCATTGAGGACCTGAGCCCTGCCAGCAGCCATGTAAGTGGCTTGGAAGTGCACTTTCCCCTGTGGAGCCTTGAGATGACTGCACTCTGGCTTAGACTTTGGTTCACTCTGCAAGACACTCTGAGCCAGAGACATTCAGCTAAGTGCACTTGGGTTCCTGACTCACCGAAAATAGATAATAAATTATCATTTTTAAAAAAGTGGATTTATTTTTAGATAATTTGTTATAAAACAATAGATAGCTAGTACAAAGAGGAAACTGAACTCCAGAAAATTTGTGTGATTTGTACAATATTTATCACACATAAAGAATGTAAAACTCAGGGTTTTCTGACCACTTGGTCAGAGAAGGGCTCTCTAAAAGGTGACACTGAGCAGAAACCTAAATCAAGTGAGCCATGTGAACATTCAGGAAAAATGCCCAGGCAAAAAGACAGGGCAAGGGCAAATGTTCCGTGGTAAGAACAATGGAACAGCAAGAAGACCAATGTGGACAGAACAGAACAAACTGAGAAAGATGTATCAAAAAGACAGGCAGAAGCCAGATACATAGAGGCTGATAGCCATGGTGAAAACGTTGGATTTTGTTCTAATTCAGGTAAGAAGACATTAGGGTGTTTTAAGCAGAGAAATGATATGATCTGATGCACTTTTTAAAATAGATACTTTTGGTGATTTGTAGAAATGGGAACGAAGAACAGAAGGAGGAATGACCCAGTATGGAGACTTATTGAGGAGTTCACTTGTCTGGGTAACAGATTGTGATGTCTTGGACTAGGGAAGAAGCAGTAGAAATGGTTGCAAATGGTGGATTTGGGTACATTTAAAGGTAGAACCAACAAGAATTGCTGATGGATTGGGTATAGATGTCCTGGAAAGACAGCTGTCAAGGATTATTTTTATGTATTTTTAAACAGTTTTGTAAATTGTAGGTTGAGCATCCTAAATGTAAAAATCTGAAATTTGAAATGCTCCAAAACTCAAAACTTTTTGAGCACTGACATAATGTTCAAAGGAAATGCCCATTGGAGCATTTCAGATCTCGAATTTTCAAATATGAGATCCTCAACTGTATAAACATGTAATGCAAACATTTCAAAATCTGAAAATATCTAAAATCTGAAACACTTCCAGTCTCAAACATTTCAGGCAAGGGATGCCCAACCTGTTGTAGTTTTGTTTAATGAAAGGGAGGATAGTGGAAGAAGGGCAAATTGAGATAGAGGATGGGAAATAAGAATTTTAATTTAGAATATTGCAGAGCGACGAAAAGGCCATTAAGTATATACATTTGGAAGTCATTGGTGTAGAGATGCTACTTAAAGTCTTGGGTCTGGTGGAGTTTACCTAGAAAGTGAGTCCAGATAGAGATGATATAGGAAAACAGAGACTTGATTTATTCTGCTATTTAGTGGTCAGGTAAATTAGAAAGATCCCGCCAACAAGACTAGGATGTAGCGGCCAGTTCAGTAGGAGAAAAGCCAGAAAAGTGTGGTGTCAAGACAGCTACACAAAGCATTTCCAGGAGAAAGAATTGACCAACTGTGTCAAATATCACTGATAAGATGAGGAGACATTTACCAGAATGGACTCAGGGTACAGAGGAAAAGAAAGGTATTTGGATAAGAATGAGGAGGTTTAGTTGTGACCAAAGTACGATTTAGGATTTTGATCACTGGAAACTAATGGTTTCAAAATCATGACTGTACTTGGCTTTCACCAAAGTAGATGTCTAGATTCAAGGTGCTCAGACTTTAGAGAAGATTTGGGCTAAAGTACGTCTGTAGGTATAATACAGTCTTGACACCCTCCTTAGATTTTGAGAAGATGGTCATGAGTGTTATCTCTGGAAACAGTTGACCTTTTCTTCAGGTTAACTACCATTTTTATTTGATTATGCCCTCTGCAAACTGGGCTGAAATTAGGTTTTGTTCTTTTCTCATTATCTTTTTGGCTAGGTTTCTGGGGAGATAACACAGAACTTTCCTATTTGTCTTAGTCCATTTGAACTGCTATAACAAATTACTATAGAATGAGTGACTTAAACCACACACATGTATTCTCACACTTCTGGAGGCTGTAGTGCCAAAAGATCCAGTGTTTGGTGAGGGCACACTTCCTGTTGTGCAGATGACTATCTTCTCCTTGTATTCTCACATGTCAGAGAACAGAGAGCTAGAACAAGTTCTTACTTTTCTTCTTATAAGGGCACTAATCCCATTCATAAGTGCTCCATCCTCATGATCTACTTACTTACCAAAGTTACTAACTTCTAATACCATCACATTGTGAGTGAAGATTTTAACATAAAAATGGGAGGGGGGCGGGGACACAAACATTCAATCCGTAAGAGCATTTCACATTTTGCAATTATTCTTTTTCTAAGAATAGATATGTGTGTGCATATACACACACATACATATAGGTAAAGGATAGCACAATTTATATTTGACTTTCTTGTATTTGAGAACACACATTCTTAAAATAATAAGCAGATATGATATAATTTTCAATGTTGATTGAAATACCTAGGGAGCTATGTAGTAGCACTTTTATTTTGAAATTTCCTCTTTTTATGTTCTATCAGTATTAACCACTCATCTTTTTCTTAAAAGAATAAACTGAAGTCTTCTTTACATCATCCCACCAGGGAGCCTAGAGCTTAACACATTCCACGGGAGCTCTTTGTATACTTGATTTGTTCACAAGCTTTATTTTTAAGGAATAAAAAAGTGAAATCTCATCTGATAATTTTTATTCTTTCCTACCTTAAAATAAGAAATTACATGATAAAATTTCCAATAAGCAACACTAAAATGTAGCTTCCTTTTGATAAGTGTAAATTTTTTTTCAAATTTCAAAGAAACAAGTTACAGCATATCTGGTGTGAAACATTCCTTCGTTTATAAGATGTAACTAAGATTTTGCTGTGCTGCACCCATCAACTCGTCAGCACCCAACTACTCGTCATTTACATCAGGTATAACTCCCAATGCAACTAGAACTTAAAGTATAATAATAATAAAAAATAAAATTAAATTAAATTAAAAAAAAAAAAGATGTAACTAAGATTTTAGGTAAGACATCCTAAAGACCTACAGATCAATTTTCCCAATGATACATTTATGTAATCAGAGGATTTTAAAACTGAATACATTCTTGGAGAATATGATAAATGATGTTTGAGAAGTTACTGGTTAGTTACAGAATACATTGTACAGGTAAAACAGTATTTTTGCAGTATTTTACCAATTGGGACCTTTGGAATTAAGAACAATGGTTACTCAGACATAAAATTTCATTTTCGTAGCTGATATTTAATGCCATGTAAATTAGAATAGTTTAAGTACTGAAGGGATAACCATATATTGTTTCAAAGTTGTTATGTTTTCTGAGATGAAGGAGGGGATTAATTAATTAATTTGACATTATTGGTAACAAAAAAAATTTAGAATTGTAAAAACTGAATATGGGAGAGGTGTTTCTATTCATCAGATTTTGTCCAGGCAGGATGATTGCCCCTCTACGACTGGGGCACAGGGTATGGTTCTTGAGAGGGTCACCAAAGGGAGAAGTGAAACTAAGAGCAAGGCACTGAAAGGAATCAGGAGTAACTAAAGCCTTACCAGGAGTCCAGCATACAAAAGCACAGTGAGTTGTTGACCAAGGTCAGCAGGAGGTATTAGATCTGAGAAAGGTGAATTAGAAAGTCAACATCTAGGGGTAAATAGAAAAGTTTACGTGACTACTTGAGCAGTGGAATGATTTTCTATGAAAAATGTTTTTATTACATTGAAACTCTTTGAACCAGCACAAAGGAAACTATAATGTTCTCAATAAAAATGACAATAATAGCTAGTACTTAAGAATGTTTACATGCCATTAACTATAGACAACACTTTATATATAGTATCTCACTTATTTTCCAAAACAACTTCATGAACTATCTCCTATAGTTATGCTAATTTTCCAGATGAGATAAAGTCTTAGAGGGCTTAAGTATTGTATTAGTCCATTTTCATGCTACTGATAAAGACATACTTGAGACTGGGCAATTTACAAAAGAAAGATGTTTAGTGGACTTATAGTTCTGCGTGGCTGGGGAGGCCTCACTATCATGGTGGAAGGTGAAAGGCACGTCTCACATGGTGGCAGACAAGAGAAGAGAGCTTGTATGTGGAAATTCCCCTAAAAACAGCAGATCTTGTGAGACATATTCACCGTCACGAGAATAGCATGGGAAAGACCCATCCCTATGATTCAATTATTTCCCACTGTGTCCCTCCCACAACACATGGGAATTGTGGGAGTTACAATTCAAGATGAGATTTGGGTGGGGGAACAGCCAAACCGTATTATTCCAGCCCTAGTCCCTCTCAAATCTCATGTCCTCGCATTTCAAAACCAACCATGCCTTCACAACAGTCCTCAAAGTCTTAACTAATTTCAGCATTAACTCAAAAATCCATAATCCAAAGTCTCATCTGAGACAAGGCAAGTCTCCTCTGTCTATGAACCTGTAAAATCAAAAGCAAGTTAGTTACTTCCTAGATACAATGGGGGTATGGGCATTGGGTAAATACAGCCATTCCAAATGGGATAAACTGGCCAAAACAAAGGGGTTACAGGTCCCGTGCAAGTCTGAATTCCAGTGGGGGAGTCAAATCTTAAACCTCCAAAATGATCTCCTTTGACTCCATGTCTCAGATCCAGGTTATGCCGATGCAAGAGGTGGGTTCCCATGGTCTTGGGCAGCTCCGCTCCTTTGGCTTGGCAGGGTGCAGCCTCTCTCCTGACTGCCTTCAAGTGCTGGAATTGAGTGTCTGTGGCTTTTCCATGTGTCCAGTGCAAGCTGTCAGTGGATCTACTATTCTGGGGTCTGGAGGACTGTGGCCCTCTTCTCACAGCTTCACTAAGTAGTACCCCAGTAGCAACTCTGTGTAGGGGATTCAATCCCACATTTCCTTTCCACAGCACCCTAGCAGAGGTTCTCCATGAGGGCTCTGCCCCTGCAGCAGACTTTTTCCTGGGCATTCAGTCATTTCCATACATCCTCTGAAATCTAGGTGGAGGTTCCCAAACTCTAATTATTGACTACTGTGCACTCATAGGTTCAACACCACCTGGAAACTGCCAGGCTTTGGGGCTTGCATACTCTGAAGCCATGGCCTGAGCTGTATGTTGGCCCCATTCAGCCACAGCTGGAGTGGCTGGGACACAGAGCACAAAGTCCCTAGGCAGCACACAGTATGGGGATGGCCCACAAAACCATTTCTTCCTCCTAGGCCTCTGGATCTGTAATGGAAGCGGCTGCCATAAAGACTCCTGACACACCCTGGATACATTTTCCCCATTGTATGGGGTTAACATTTGACTCCTCATTACTTAAGCAAATTTCTGCAGCCAACTTGAATTTCTCCTCAGAAAATAAGATTTTATTTTCTATCACATTGTCAAGCTGTAAAATTTCTGAACTTTTATGCTCTGCTTCCCTTATAAAATTGAATGCCTTTAATAGCACTCAAGTCACATCTTGAATGCTTCACTGTTTAGAAATTTCTTCCACCAGATACCCTAAATCATCTCTCTCAAGTTCAAAGTTCCACAATTCTCTAGGGAAGGGGCAAAATGCCACCATTCTCTTTGCTAAAACATAACAAGAGTCACTTTTGCTCCAGTTCCCAACAAGTTCCTCTTTCCATCTGAGACCACCTCAGCCTGAACCTTATTGTCCATATTGCTATCAGCATTTTGGGCAAAGCCATTCAATAAGTCTCTAGGAAGTTCCAAACTTTCCCACATTTTCCTTTCTTCTTCTGAGCCCTCCAGCCTTTTCCAACCTCTGCCTATTACCCAGTTCCAAAATTGCTTCCACGTTTTAGGGTACCTTTACAGTAGCTCCCCACTCTACTAGTACCAATTTTCTGCATTAGTCCATTTTCATGCTGCTGATAAAGACATACCTGAGACTGGGCAATTTACAAAAGAAAGAGGTTGAATGGACTTACAATTCATGTGGCTGTGGAAGTCTCACAATCGTGGTGGAAGGTGAAAGGCTCGTCTCACATGGCAGCAGACAAAAGAAGAGAGCTTGTTCAGGGAAACCCCCCTTTTTAGAACCATCACATCTTGTGAGACATATTCACTATCGAGAGAATAGTGTAAGAAAGACTGCCCCCTTGATTCAATTACCTTCCACTGTGTCCCTCCCACAACACGTGGAAATTGTGGGAGTTACAATTCAAGATGAGATTTTGATGAGGGCGCAATCAAACCATATCAAGTATCATGCTCAAAATGACAGGTAGAAAAGCAGTTGATATAGTTTCAATCCAAATCCCCACCAAATCTCATGTCAAATTACAATCTCCACTGTTGGAGGTGGGGCCTGGTGGGAAGTGGTTGGATTATAGGGGCAATTTCTCATGAATTGTTTAACATCATCCTCTCAGTGCTGTTCTTGTGATAGTGAGTTCTCATGAGATCTAGTTGTTTAAAATGTGCGGCCCCTCCCCACTCCCTCACTCTTGCTTTGGTCATGTAATGTGCCTGCTCATCCTTTGCCTTCTGCCATTGTAAGTTTCCCGAGGCCTTCCCAGAAGTGGAGCAGATGCCAGAATCATCCTTCCTGTACAGCCTGTGGAACTGTGAGTCAGTTAAACCTCTTAAAAAATAAAAATAAATTACCCAGTCTCAGGTATTTCCTTATAACAGTGTGAAAACGGATTAATAGGACTCCAAACTGAGATATGCTTGGTTTCAAAGCCTATGGGTTTGGCCGTGATCATATCTAAGAGAGAAACCCTGAGGAAACTGAGCCTAGTCACCACTATGCTGATGTGACAAACAACCTTAGTACTATCCATGGCTTGGGTCTCTTTTATCCTGAGGCCATTGAACTGGTGTGATGCGGAAGTTTTCCTATTCTCCACTTGTACTTTGCTTTATAAGTCTGGTGATAACACTTCACATTTAAGTTTACTCATTTATTCAAGAAATAATATGAACAAAGTGTGTAGCCTGTAGGAGTAAAAGATGAATACGCCACTGACTTTATGGAGCTCACATTTTATTACATGTTGATCTTCTAACACTTCATCCCGAATTATTTATTATTGGTAATATTGTGAGAAACGACAGAGGTTATCAATGAAGAAAGAGTGAAAATAATAGTTGCTTCATTTGATAAATTATTTTTATTTTTATTTTAAAAATTTAATAAATTAACTTGATAAATAAAAATTGTACATATTTATAGTGTACATGATGTATTAATGTATGTACACATTGTTGAATGCTAAATCAAGTTAATTAACATAGGCATTACCTCACATAGTTATCATTTTTCTGTAGTGAGAACTCTTAAAATCTATGCTTTCAGTAATTTTCAAGTGTATAATATATTGTTATTAATGATAGCTGACATTATACACTGATGCAGTACTGAATACTCTTCTCTTATGAGAAGTGGGTGGTATTAAAAGGTACTGTGCTAATGATGCATTGGTCAGAGTCATGGAAAACTAACCCTTAATAATAGACTCTTCTGTTCCTTACTGGATACTGTCACAACTCTTCACATCTTTTATTCTCACAGCGCTGTGTGTGTAAAGGAGAAAACTGAACCTCACAGAATCTAGACAGTTACTGAACAATAGAGCTTTGATTTGACAGCATGACTTTGGAGCCCGGAATCGCTTACCATTAATTATGTCATAGTGCCTCAGGTTTACCCAGACAATCAGTGATGAAATCAGGACTTAAAATCCATGTTGGAATCTAAGTAAAAGGTAGTTCAAGGGGCCTTACAGAAATAGGGCCTGAGTCTTTGTGTCATTCAAGAAAATTTGCTTTTTCTAAGGAGGAGAAGCTTGGATAACATTTTGTGTCTAGTGTAGTTTGTCCTTGACCAGCCCTGTGGAGTTCCTTCTCACTCTATTCACTGTTTCTTGATCATCTACTACATTTAATCTACCCTAATGAACATCGGTCCTGTAAGAGCTTGTTAGATCTGGAGAATAAGAATTCCACACAGTAAATACATGCGAATTTTCTTCTCTCAGATTTAAGAAATGTTATATTATGATAAGAATTGGAATAATTTCAGCATCAAAAGTGTCCTTTGGAATTCCCAAATGTCCTTAATTACAACTCATTTCAATGTCAGAGTAGGGGTATCATAACTTACAAACTGCTAGGATATTAAAAAAAGGGCTAAACACCCAATAGGCTGGGTATTAAAAATATATGTATATTATTTGTGTTTTTCTCCATTTTAAAGAAGCAAAGGGTTTTCATTACTTTAGCACAGTTAATTTATTATTTTCAAGCTGGTGCCTAAACTTCTGAAACACAAAATTAATGGGCTCTTGGCAACCTTCTCTGAATTACTCCAAGTCAAAAGTGGTTCTTTCCATCTGTCATCTTAATTTGCAGTATGCCTCCCAGAAGCACTAAAACAAAGATACACACTCCACGATTTTCCATTCCCATTGGCACTAAGCAAAAATAGCCATAAATGAATTCTTTACATGAAAACTCCAAAGCTGAAGCCCTGATTTAAAATAAACTTGGGTGTCACTCAGCCCTGCCAACCAACTCTTTCAGACTGTAAATGACACACTTATTTATAGAGATATTTAGAGAATAATGGAAAAAAGCTCAATGAGTTATTTTCTAAATTAGCAACCAATGTCGACTCCATAGGTTTTGTTTCATCTGGTTTCTATTAAAGTAATTAAAACTGGAAGTGATAAGAATATGTTAATATTATACCCATTTTGTTCATACTGTGAGAGAAGACTCATTATTTTTATCCAGAATTATAGAATTCAAAGTCATTGAGAATAATGCATGGCTCCCATATAGCTTTCTATGATGATAGGGTAATGGAAATGTTGGGTAAGTAATTTCAGCATTTTTTGGTTGCTTCATCTTGCAATTGGGCACAGGTTACCCTGGGAGAGATCTCAACTCATCGTTGAATGGTAACCAAGGCTGGAGTTAAAAGAACAACAACAGCAGTGCAAAGTACAACAGATTCAGAGTGAAGCAAGACCACAATTGGGGAAAAATAATTGACAGTGAAGTCAGAGGCTGGAGAAAAAGAAAAGGCAGTAATATAGTTTAAGGAATTGGTCAGAACTCGTGGTTCCATGGTCAACTATTTTGGGTAGTGCTAGCACTATCCTGAAGTGATAGTTGCACATTGAAGTGACAACGGGAGTGTGCAGGGATTGTAAAGAGAAAAAACAACTTAAATTGTCCCACTCTTTGCCCTTAATTGCTGTAGTTTCTTTAGTATTTAGTCAATTTTTTGGCACGGGAGAGAGAAAATAGTGTGACTATCCTGGTTTCCCTCAATCTGTTCTAGTCAATGACTGCCTTTTTAAGTACTTAGGAATAACATCCCTTTTCACTCTCCTGAATGTGCTGGTTTGGATGATAAAGCATATGGTCACTCTAGCTAAAGCACAACAGGAGAAGGCATGAGCAGTTTTATGCTTTGTAGATTCCTATAAATCTTTGCAGATTCTTAGATTATATGGGGTACAATGTATGTGTATATATTATATATACATATAAATAATATAATTCTTGACAACACTTGTTATCTGTCTTTTTTTGGGGGGAAAACTATTTTAATTGGTGTGAGGTGATTGCTCTATGAGGTTTTAATTTGCATTTCCCAAATAATTAGTGATGTTGAACATTTTTTTCATGTACCTGTTGGCCATTTGTAGGTCTTCTTTTGAAAAATATCTATTCAGGTTCTTTGCCCATATTAAAAATTGGGTTATTTGTTTTCTTGGTATTGAGTTGTTTGGAGTTACATATATATTTTGGATAATATATGTAAAATATATATAATATATATTTATGGGGTACAATGTGTGTGTATATATATGGCTATATTATATATTATATATGGTTATAATATATATTATATTATATATTATATATATTAGCCTATTAGCCTCTCTCTCTATATATAGGCTCTATATAGAGGCTATATATTAGCCTCTCTCTCTATATATAGGCTAATATATATATTATATTATATACATATATATAAAACCTACAAAGTCTGTTGAAATTCATCTAGAAAAGAAAGATTTGTTTGAGCATTGTAGCTCTGAAAGAAAAAGAGGGAGGAAATTAATTTTCTTATTTAGAAGATGGCAAGGTGTATGAGAAGGGATTAAATGTATCCCTGGAGAGTGAACAAAAAAGAAAACAAACTGCAATTGAGAAATTGATTCTTAAATATTCGAGACACCAAAGATCCACAGACCATGAAGGTAAAGTTAGAAAAGTTGATATAAAGGAATATTGACATGCCTGGTAATTTTAAAGTTAGCCAAATCTTTAGTCCAGATAAAATTTGTCATTGACTGTAAATGAATTCTTAACAGTGGTGAATAAGAGATTGTTAATATGAGGATCTGCCTCTTCTTTGTAAGTGAAATGTTCTTTATTCAAGGGTTATTACTGTGGAAACCAGACATCACCTAGAAAAATCTTCAACAGGAAATTCCTGTAGACTTAAAGGTAGTTGGAAAAGTAAAAACATTAATGGGGATTTGAATTTGAAATTTGAGATTAATTTATCAATCCTCATTTTACTCTTCAGTGTGAAATACATGTTTTAGGGGAAGCCAAGACTTTTCTCATGAAAGCCAGTCAAGTACTCAGTTGGCTTAGGGCGTTCTCATGGGGACTGTGACAGCAGAGGCATATGGAAATCACTTGATCACTTGAGTATTTACTAATGCAGTTAATGTGCTTCATTGTGATCCTTTCTGTAATTAGGAGATGAAAGGTGATTAGTAAGTGGAAGTAATTTGGAAGGAATTTACAATTTCCTACATGATTAACTGTTAAATAGAACATTTGAGTCCCATAATCAATGTTTTCATAAACAATACATATATGATTTTTTTTTTTTCTGAAAAAGCCTTGTGACTGTCTTGTCCTTGGTCTTTTTAAATCTAAATTCTTCTCAAAATCAGAGTGATTTATACCCATTGTTTCTACTCCTCACTTATCATTTTTTTCCCAACCCACTATAATCTGGCTTCATACTCCTTACTCTACTTCTCCGATTGCTCTCATATGTCATCACAACCTCCAGTCACACATTGGAATTCTATCAATCTTTTTATTATGAATATTATTTTTGATTGAATGTCATAATTATATATTTATGGGGTACAATGTGATATTTAGATATATGTATATAATGTATATAATTAAATCAAGTGAATTAACATCTCTGTCACTTCACTTACCTATCAATTTTTATTGTAGGATATTTGAAGTTTATTCTCTTCGTTACTTTGAGATATACTATACATTATTATCAACATGAAGTAAACAGATGTCAAAACCTATTTATCCTGTCTATATGAACCTTTATACTCTATAATCAATAACTGCTCATTCTCTCCCTCCCCACTACTCCATCAACCCTTGGCAACCACTATTCTGCTCTCTACTTCTGTGAGTTCAACTTGTTTTAGATTCTACGTATAACTGAGATCATGTGGTTTTTGTATTTCTGTACTTGGTTTATTTTACTTAGCATAATGTCCTCCAGGCTCATCCATCTTGTCTCAAAAGACAGTATATCCCTCCCTTTAAAGGCTGAATAGTATTTCACTGGGTATATACATAATATTTTAATGATCCATTCATTTGTTGATGGACATTTAGTTTGATTCCATATATTGGCTATTGTGAATAGTACTGCAATAAACGTGGGAGTACAGATATCCTTTTATCATGTTGACTTCAGTTACTTTGGATGTATACCCAGATGCAGGATTACTGGATCACATGGTGGTTCTTTTTTTAATTTTTTGAGGAACTGCCATACTATTTTCCATGATGGTTATACTAATTTACATTCCACCAACAATGTGCAAGAGTTCCCTTTCCTCTGCATTCTTGCCAACACTTGCTATCCTCGGTCTTTTTGGTAAAAGCCATTCTACTTGATGTGAGGTGATAGCTCTATGCGGTTTTGATTTGCATTTTCGAAATAATTAGTGATGCTGAGCATTTTTTTTTATGTACCTGTTGGCCATTTGTAGGTCTTCTTTTGAAAAATATCTGTTCAGGTTCTTTGCTCATTTTAAAAATTGGGTTATTTGTTTTCTTGCTATTGAATTATTTAGGTCACCTATATATTTTGGATAATAATCCCTTATTAAATGTATAGTTTGCAAATATTTTCTACTGATCTGTAAATTGTCTCTTCATTTTGTTAATTGTTTGCTTTGCAGAAGACTTTTAGTCTGATGCTGTCTTATTTGTCTATTTTTGCTTTTGTCGCCTATGCACTTGTGATCATATCCAAAAAATCACTGTCCAGACCATTGCCATGGAACTTTTCCCCATATTTTTATTCTTGTAGTATTATAGTTTCATGTCGTATATTTAAGTTTTAATTCATTTTATTTTTGTATATGGTGTAGACAAGGGTCCAGTTTCATTTTTCTGCATGTAGATATCCACTTTTCCCAATACCACTTATTGAAGAGACTGTCCTCATTCCATTGTCTGTTTCTGGCACCTTTGTAAAAAATCAATTAACTATAAATATATGGGTTTGTTTCTGGGGCCTCTATTCTGTCCCATTTGTCTATATGTCTGTTTTTATGCTAGTAGCATGTTGTTTTGATGAAAACTGCTTTATAATTTGTTTCAAAGTCAGGGTAATGATGCCAGTTTTGTTCTTTTTGCTGAAGATTTTTTTGTTGTTGTTATTCAGGGCTTTGTGGTTCCATACAAATTTAAGGATTGCTTATTTTTCTATTTCCGTGAACAGTAACATTGAAATGTTGATAAAAATTTTGTTGAATCTGTAGATCTCTTTGGGTAAATATGGTCATTTTCATAATGTTAATCTTCCAATCCATGTTTAAGAGATATCTTTCCATATATTTGTGCTTTGTTCAATTTCTTTTGTCAATGTTTTATAGTTTTAATTGTAGAGAGCTTTCACCTTTCTGGCTAAATAGGTTCCTAGGTATTTTTTTGTAGCTACTATAAATGGATTTTTTAGCTTAATTTCCTTTTTATTCTTATTTATTTATTTATTTTTGAGATAGAGTCTCGCTCTGCCGCCCAGGCTGGAGTGCAGTGGTGTTATCTCGGCTCACTGCAAACTCTGCCTCCCAGGTTCACACCATTCTCCTGCCTCAACCTCCCAAGTAGCTGGGACTACAGGCACCCGCCACAACACCAGGCTAATTTTTGGTATTTTTAGTAGAGACGGTGTTTCACCATGTTAGCCAGGATGGTCTCGATCTCCTGACCTCGTGATCCACCCGCCTTGGCCTCCCAAAGTGCTAGGATCACAGGCGTGAGTCACTGCACCCGGCCTTAATTTTCTTTTTAATAGTTCATTATTCATACATAGAAATACTACTAATTTTGGTATGTTAATTTTATAACCTGTAACTTTACTGAATTTATTACTTTTAAAAGCTTTCAGTGGAATCTTCGTGGTTTTCCATATGTAAGAACATGTCAACAAATTGGGATGATTTGCCTTCCTCCTTTCCAATTTGGATGTCCTTTATTTCTTTCTATGGCTTAATTGATTTTTCCTGGGTTTCTAATACTGTGGTGAATAGGGCTGATGAATGTGGTATTCTTGTCTTATTCCAGATCTTAGAGGAAAAACTTTCACTTTCACCCTCTTTAGTATGATATTAGCTGTAGGTTTGTCATATATGGCCTTTAGTGTGTTGAGGTACATTCCTTTTACACGTAATTTGTTGACAGTTTTTACTATAAAGGAATGTTGAATTTTGTCAAATGCTTTTTCTGCGTCTACCACAATGGTCATATGGTTTTTGTACTTCATCCCATTGATGTTATATATCTTGCATTGATTTACATATTTTGAACCATCCTTGCATCCCTGGGAGGAATATCATTTGATCATGGTGAATGAGTTTTTGAATGTGCTATTGAATTCAACTTGCAAATTAGCTCAAGGTAAGAAAAATTAAAAATTCATTTTCTCAGTTCTACCAGTGACATTTCAAGTATGATATAGACACATGTGGCTAGTGACTACTGTATTGGATAGAACAGATGTGGAGCATTTCTGTTATTGCATAAAGCCCTAGTGGACAGTGCTGCTCTATACAGAAACACAAAAAGTAATTGAAAATAAAAAAGCAATTAGATAAAAAAATATTTTGAAGGTATTGCAAGAAACCCATGAGAGCAACTGTATAATCAAAATCAAAATTGCAAGCAATAGAAAGTAGAATTGGAGCTGCAGAAGACTAAATTCAGAATTGCAGATGAATTACAACAAACTTCTATCTTAATACAGAGAAAAAAAGGCATGAAAATAACATATGCTTTTGGTTTTTGTGTGAGAAAAAAAAGAGGCATGAATATAACATTTATATAAATATAAAGAACCAAGAGAATCTTAGAATTTTAGGTGTTTCTATGGAGGAAAGCAATAAGAAAAGTAATGCAGACAAATCAGAAGACAAATTCTGGAACTGAGAGAAGAGCTTAAGAGCTTTTACTATATTTAAGGCAAAATAAATATAAGGAATTTATTTACTGTATGACATGCCTGGCAAAGCTTGTGAATTAAAAGCACAACTTAAAGTTCTACAATCATCAAAGAAGAAAATCAGGTTACTAATGTAATGAGGTAGAACATTTCACTAATCAGAATTCTGAAGTCTGTTCTTTCTCTTTTGAAGAATACTTTGATGAGTAACCTCTCCCCAAAAGCCTGGATGTTGCTATCTTCTTTCCTTAAGGGATTCTAGAACTTTATATTTCTTTTCTTTTTGTCTCTCACGCTTCTCCTCTTCCTCTGCACCTTATTTTTCAGAAATATTAACAAAATCCTTTTTGGTGTCCCCATCCTCCTGTAAGAACCATCTATATACTGTTATTCATAAGAGTATTCAAAGAAGTAGTCTATTTTGCTGGTAGTATATAAATCAACGCTAGGAAGTCAAGCATAGGAATATTGTGGTAAGCACTGAAGTAATTAAAATGGAATTTTAAAAAATATGTTTTGATAAGAACTTATGAACAGAAGAAAACAACAGACACTGGGGTCTAGTTTGGGAGGGAGAGGGAGGGGGAGAGGGAAGAGGAACAGAAAATAACTATTGAGGACTGAGCTTAATACTTAGGCGATGTCATAATATGTACAACAAACTTCCATGACATGTGTTTATGTAACAAACCTTCACAAGTACCCCCAAACCTAAAATAAAGGTTTAAAAGAAGAAAAAAAAATTAAAAAGATGTGGTCAATATACTTATAAAATTGTATGCACAGATTAAGGATATATATTGTAGTCATGAGGGTATACAATCAGCTTTCCATGTTGGGTTCTAAAACTATGAATTCAACCAACATGGATTGCAAATATTGAAAAAAGAGTAAAATAACAATGCAACAGTAACTAATACAAACAAAAACAATATAATATAACAACTATTTACATAGCCTTTATGCTGTACTAGATAGTATAATCTAAAGATGATTTAAAGGGTATGTGCATAGGTTATATGCAACTATGTCACTATTTTATATAAGGGATTTGAACATCTGAGGATTTTGGTATCCAATAGGGGTCCTGGAACCAATTCCCCATGAATATCTGGGGATGACTGTATGTTGAAGTCATGTTCAAAGTTACTGGCCTTTTAGACACAGAGTGGGTCTGTATTTCTCTATACTTTCAATCCCTTGAAATTATGCAATATTTTATGAGTCTCTTTTACCATTGCAATGTGATTGGAAATGGTGAGTGTTGTTTCCTGATAGAAACTTTAGTGCATGATTTGCTACATTCTCTTCCTCCTGCTTTGGAGTTTGTTCAAGTGGTACCTGAACAATCACTGCTGAGATGACATATAATATAAACCAGTTAGGCGATTTTAAATTTTCTAGTATCCACATTTAAAAAAGAAAAAAAGTCAACATTAATTTTAATAATATGTTATACTTCACTAATATTTCTCAAATATTATCATTTCAGCATGTAATCAATAATTATTAATTGAATACTTTTATTTGTTTTTTGGTGATAACTTATTAATATCTGCTATTTTACATTTAGAGTACATCTCAGTTCCAACTAGCCACATTTCAAGTTTTTGATAACTGTATGTGGTTTGTGATCCAGATGGAACCTCAGCCAGTTCAAACCTTTAATAATTACAATGAACAGTGACTCCAGTTGATACACATTGGACAAAATTTAACTTTACTTTTGAAATTATTGATATGTGAGGGCTCTTCATTAGCAAGACATAATTTTGTCTGTCCTGATTGACACATTATTTGTAAAAAGTACTTTCATAATAATTAAAGATTTTATATATTTCTCTATTAACTTTATATAACAAACATATCAATAGGCTGAAGAAAAAGTCAATAAAAGCTTTAAATACCAAATCTCATCTTTCTAGAAGACTGTCTTATTATTTCAGATATTGTCTGCAGGTTATAATAAGAAGGATAAAATCATAATAAATAATTTTTTGCGTGTTTGGAAGTTCCCTTCCTTAAAATAAATTTTGCTGGGTGATGAAAGTTATTATTCCATTTTTATAACATTAACTAATATGAAATGTGTTGAGAAACAAAGTAAAATTAATGGAGTAAAAGCGCTTTGGTCTTACACGGAAATAATGACAAGAAAATCCCACCTTCACTATCGAATGTGAAAAAAGAAGGTTGCTTTAACATTTTTGTTTGGTATGTGCACGAATCACTTAACAAAACTTCACATGACTGAACTAGTGAGAAGCATCTTTATATTGTTTCATTATACTAGTTGTCAATTGATATTGGCTATAGAATTATTTGCAATAAAATTTTAAAATGTTAAGAACTACTTGTTTTGTTCTCAGAAAGTGATATGATAACAAATCTATCACTTATCAATCTATGAATATGCATGTATGTGTATATGTGTACGTATTTGTATATGCATACCTATACACAGTTTAGTCACTCAATAGCCAAACGGATAGTTACTACCAAATTTACAATCCATAATATTGAATATGAATCTTGGTATTTATATTTTTCTTATATTAATGTCAACTCTTGTGTATATTATGTGTGTATGTTTACTTATATTTGTAGGACATATATATAACAGGATAAAATAGGATATATCAAGATAAAAAATATATCAGGACAAAAAATGTAACAGAAAACTATTGCAACAAAAATTTTAAAAATCTATGGATAAGAAACAAAGTTATGTACAAGGTAAATGTACAAAAATGCATGCCATACAGTCCTGAACATCAGGTAGGAAGATAATTTGTTTCTGAGTTACCTAATAGTGGAAGCAAAGAAGGGAACAAAATCTATAAAATGTTCCATAACATTAATAAAATAAAAGCAAATCAGTTACTCTGGATAAGA
Organism: Theropithecus gelada; assembly: GCF_003255815.1. Classification (NCBI taxonomy): domain Eukaryota; kingdom Metazoa; phylum Chordata; class Mammalia; order Primates; family Cercopithecidae; genus Theropithecus; species Theropithecus gelada. The sequence goes on along the minus strand of NC_037670.1, from coordinate 149,101,001 downwards.
CTAAAATACATTTTTCTTATGTATCCACATAAATGAAATGCTGTACTGGAGTGAAGAATGTTTTAAGAATTTAAAATGAATACATTAGCAAATTTCAAACATTAATTTCTTGTTTGCATCATGAAAACTGATGATAAAATGTAATTTGTATTTCAGTAAAACAATTCTACAATATACAAAATTTTGACATTAAGAAAAGTGCTAATACTAAAAGTCATGTTCAAGTTTAGTGGCTCCTGAATTTCTTGGTACCTGTTGAAGTTTTGAGTGACCAAGCAGTGCATTTGCAACACACTGGAGCATCTCTCTAACAAATGATGTGATTCAGCAAGGGCAAATCTGCCTTGGATTCCATCCAAAGAGTTTTATTATTGGATGTATCATGAGAAACTCATTACAACCTAGTCTCATCTGTAAGAAGCCAGCCTTAGGCTATGTCATAAACCAAATTCTCTGTGGATACAGTCTCATACTTGTTCAAATTTTGTAGATATCTAAGACCAAGTGTGCTAAATTGGTGGGCACTAAATGCAATAAATATTTCATTGACTAATTGAATTACTGATTGTTGTTCATCTCCTTTAGCTTCAGCCCTATCTTTTCTCCTTTTCTCTCTCCATGTCCCAGAATCTATTATTGGCTTAAATTCTTAGCTCTTAGCTTTCCAGGACTGTGCTGTTAAATCTGGATTTGCCATCACTCTCTAACTTCTCCCTTGCTAGTTACCCTCTGGTCCTATTTCCCCCTAGATAGTAAGCTCCTCCAAGGAGGGGTCTAACATATAACCTTAACACATGTGTTTATGATTGTACTTATTTGATAATATACTTGGTGTTAATTGAGTTAATTCCTCACCTAAGTAATATATTTTGATGGTATTTGATGGGGAAAGCCATTATACTGAAAGAGGCAATGGGGATAACTTCCAGCCTTTCAACAGGTCAGTAGAACCAACTGCTTGGGTGGAGAAAGTCATAGAAGCCTTACTACCTATCTGTCTGTGGGCTGGGCTGGTAGCCAAAATATGGTTCATGGTATAGAATTTTGAAAACTGCTTTACAATGAGTTACCAGTACTGTTTTAGTTGTTAATTCACTCAGATAACTGGGAGGACAGAGACTCACAAGGTAGGCAACTATTTTTCTTGGCAGTTAAATGGCTGTATACTTACTCAATCTTAACCATTCCCCTCAAATGACAAAAATTATAGCTTAGTGCAATCAACGTCTTTTTGGAATATATTATAGCCACTTGTGGAATAAGTTTAGCATTCATTTGAACTACTTAAAAGGCAGCTTGTCTTCAATATGAGTGGGTTTTCACAAAACCCTATGATCCAGGGATTATGCAGAACTGAGAAGAAATGTTAAATGTTTCCAAGAATAAATAATTTAAAATCTTTATAAAAATAAAACAACCACATGCATCAAAATTACACCATTTCTCTTAGGGAATACATATTTGATGTTGAGATCAGATTCAATTACATGAAATGCCAATTTATCAAAAGTTTAAAAATTGCCTGTATCACTGTTATTTAATTTGAAAGTCATCTATACTTTCAACTGTGGAACTCTAGGGTTCCAAGATGCCAAAAATTTGGAAAAAAATTAGAATGAAAAAATTTTAACAATGAGGTAAAGTAACTTCATATGTTACGTAAAACTTTAAAATACTAGTCTCAAGTACAAAAAAGTTTTTAAATTTTCTTTGTTGAATTTCTAATCCTACGTAGCCTAAATGATGAAGATGGAACATGATAACCAAATGTCTAATAGTGCTAATACTAAGAATATACAGATGAATGCTTAATAAAGTAAGATAATGTGATCTAATTTTCCTAAGTTTTGAAAAATTTTTGTGTAGACGTGGGTGTTGAAAATGTCCAAACGGGAGGGATTTTTCCATGAGATTAGTCCTGAGTTCTTACTGAACTTTCCATCTTGTACTATTGGGAACAGAATGCTGGGAGATGCTGATTCTCTACCAGGGACAACCCAATCACCTAAAGCCACACTGAGGCAGACAGACAGACAGTGGTCAACATGATTGTCACTAACTATCATATCCAAATAATCTCCTATCTCTTTCCACAAATATTAAAAGCTCCTCAGCACTATCCACTTTTAGTTTCGCTGAATATTGTAGATATATTCTGGGTTTCAAAGGAATGGAGGACTGTGTTACGTCACTGGTTAGCTCCTTATGTCGAAGTCAGAAGAGATCTGCTTCTATTCTTCATTCTTCCCTTTGTTCATTGGTGTCCTGGTTCATTCTTCTCAGCCATTCTGCCTAACAGCTCTCCAACAAGGAAAGACCTGGGCAAAATAGACAGACATTTCTCAGTAGACTCTGGAAGATTTCTAGCCAATTTTGTAAATTTAGTGATTCTATTCTTGAGCTCCAGCTGCCTATAACTTTGTGTGAAGAAGCCAAGGTTTCCACACCTGAAAGTTGAGTCACTTCCTTGAATTAACAGGAATAACACTATCTCAGATTAAAAAGACACCGCATACTCCATTTTAATCTTTTCCACCATAACACCTTTTCTTTAATTGCTACCTCCTGGAAGGAGATGCTTTGCCTTGGCTTGATCTGAATCTCACCAAATGTAACGGATTTTATTAGAAGTCAAAGCTAATTGCTTTCTAGTTCTGATAAAATGGAAAGGGTACTAGGAATTTTAAAGGAGCTCTAGAAATTAGTCCGTGCTTTATAGTGGGCCCTGAAGTAAATATATATTCACACATAAACAATGCATATATTTATTTGTATATGTATATACACATATATGTATATATACACATACACACTCATATACTTTCACATATGCATTGCCCTAAAAAAACCTGTTTTGCCACTATTTTACTGTTTCACCTTGGATAATGTTACTTAACTTCAAAGTCCTAAACTGTAAAGCATGTGTTTATGAGACTAAGTAAGGAATGAAGTTTCTAATAAAGTATTTGGTATCAAGGAATTTCTCGATAAATGGTAATTGCTAATGTTACTTTTGTTTTCTATTAAATTTATGCATCAATACAAAGCATTCCTACTTCCCAAGGTTGTCACAAACCTCATGCAAGATAATTAATATGAGAAGTATTTTATGTATGGGAAAGTGTCATACAAATCAAAGGAATGATTGTTTTGGAAGTAGTGCTCGGATAGGGGTGGAACAATAAAATGAAGCAGACAATGTAGATGGCACCTGCATTTAGTCGGAATGGAGAGGTGACCAAAAAAGTCCTGACAATCACTGCTGTAATAACAGTGGACCTAATCTACACAATTTCATTACCATAACAAACAAAACATCTCCGGTAATGTCCAAAGTGACTAGAGTAGTAGTTCAAAGCATTATGGCACCAATGTAAAGGCAGCACATACTATGTTATCAGATGATGGGACTTTTGTATGGCTCAGAACCTGGGAATAGCACCTAAATCATCTGATTTCATTACTATCTAGGTTGGCCTATTCTAAGATCTCTGTAGCCTAGTCCTATGCAGACTGACTTACCCACATAAAGTATTGGATCTATTTACAATATATTAGTACCTAGCCACATGTGGATATTTATTTATTTATTTATTTATTTATTTATTTATTTATTTATTTTTGATGGAGTTTTGCTCTGTCGACCAGGCTGGAGTGCAGTGGCATGATCTTGTCTCATTGCAACCTCTGCCTCTTGGGTTCAAGTGATTCTTCTGCCTCAGCCTCCTGAGTAGCTGGGATTATAGGTGCTCACCCCACTCAGATAATTTTTGTATTTTTAGTAGAGACAGGGTTTCTACTAAACCTGTCACCATGTTGGCCAGGCTGATCTCGAACTCCTGACCTCAGGTGATCCACCCACCTCGGCCTCCCAAAGTGCTGGGATTACAGGCGTGAGCCACCACGCTCAGCCGCATGTAGATATTTCAATGTAAATTAATTAAAATTACACACAATTAAAAAAATTCAATTACTAAATTATATTAGCCACAATTTTAACCACCTCAGAGCTCCATATGACTCATGGCTGCTCTATGAGACAGCATGGGTATAAACTCATCACTGAAGGAATTTCTACTGGATAATGCTGATCTAGATTCCATCCTTTGACTTTGAAAATTGTAGTACTTGATTTTATTAGATCACATAGGTGTTATTGTGGCTTGTGAAACTGAATTATATTAACCTAATTTATGAATGAATTTATAATCTAACACAGAACTTATTTAAATTATAATTAAAATAATATTACTTAATATCTAACATCATTATTGAAGCATAATTTGCATATCACAAGTTTCACCCAGTTTAAGTATACTTCAGTGAGTTTTGCTGAAATTTTATCACCCTGCAGCTATTACCACAATTCAGTTTTACAACATTGCCACCATCCCTAAAACTCCCTGGTGCCAATTTGCAAACAATCCCCATTCCTACCCTGAACACTAGACAATCATGAATCCACTTTAGCTTTCTCATGGTTTGCCTTTTCTAGAAATGTTATGCAAATAGGATCCTAAAATATGTACTCTTCTGTGTTTGGTTTCATTCACTTGGCCTGTTATCATTGAGGGTCATCTACATCATTGCATATTTCAGAAGTTTGTTTCTTTTTATTGCTACCAGGTAGATGGACATTAGTCGTGCTTCCAGTTTTTGGCCATAATGAATAATGTTGTTATGAAAATTGACTTACACAGATTTGGGGACCATATATTGTTATCTCTATTGAGTGGAGATACACAAATACAGATTAGCTGGGTCACATGGCCAATGTGTATTTAACTTTCAAAGAAACTGCCAAACTTAATTTCCAAATGTCTACGTAATTTTACATTCCCACCACTCATGTATGAGGTTTTCAATTTCTCCAAATCTTCGCCAACATTTGGCACTACCAGTTTTAAAAAAATTATTTGAATCATTCTAGAGGTTCTACATCATATCTTGTAGTTTTAATTTGCATTTTCCTAATGGCTAATACCGTTGAGCATGTTGTCATTTGCTAATTTGCTGTTAATATAGCTTCTTCAGTGTAGTCTATTCAAATCTTTTGAACATTTTTTGTGGTTGTTTTTCTTCTTATCATTGAATTAAAAGAGTTCTTTATAATATTCTGAATACAAGTCATTTATCAAATATATGTTTTGAAGATGTTTTCTTTCTGTCTATGGCTTGCCTTTTCATTTGTTTTTATTGTATGTAGCTTTAGAATGTATTGAAGTAAAGAAAAATAAAATAGAAAATTAGGTAGTAACTCGGGGAGCACAAATTCTCAGAAAAGAGAGCAAATGTAGTTATATAATGTCCTGGGATATTTTATTTAGACATTTTAGATTCTTAAATATTAAATGGAATAATTTGTAGTGATCAGAATAATTCAGTTTATAAATACCTTGTCTTGTGATTGTTCTGAACTAAAACTCACAGCAACAACAACAGAAAACATAAATTGCTGTCTTATCCTCCATTTTCTCTAGACATCCATCTTTTCATTTGATTTTGGTTAAATGGTTAAAAGGTGACCAATTAAATGGTAAAATAGTTAAATGGTTTTAATTTCAAAGAATATCATTCATCTTACATGCCATGCCTACGTTTGTATTGGTTAAAAATATCATTCAATGTTTTTGAAAACTGTGCATATACCAAGTGCTGTGCTAAATGGTGAAGACTTAAAGATAAATATCATACAGCTTTTGTTGCTGAAGCTCTTATTGTTCAAAAAGGGAGATAGAGAAATAGACTAACAAATTGAATACAATGTGATAGAAGAGACATAGCAAATATAAACCCTATATACAAAATTTTACTACAGCACAGTCTTGAAGAAAAAAGAAGTTGTTAATCCTTGAAGGGAGTCAAAGAAAATGCTTATTCAATCAAAGAAAGGGAAATTTGGGTGGGTGGTAAAGGGGAATTCTAGGTGGGGGTTATCTGAAGCTGAAGGAACAGCTTATACAACAAAACAGAGATAGGAGTATACAATTCAACTAAGAATAAACAAGAAATGGTAGGAATCAAAACTATGGCAGTAAGCAGGAGCTTCACAATGAAGAGTACTGAATGTTTTTTTTCTAAGGAATCTGGGCTTATTCTCAAGGCAATGGGGAGATGTCAATGGAAGATTCAAAGCAATAGAACGACACCCACAGATTTTCATTCAGAAAGATCGCTCAAGTGAATGTTTAGAGACAAGAGAATGGGTTGGGAGTTACATCATACAGTATTCCCTCAGTCTTTGTAAGGGCTTTAGTTTTATTTGGACTGAGATGGAGAGTTTGAGTGGAGGAATGACATAATTTATATCATTTTCAAAGGATAATTCATCCTTGTAGAAAATAAACTATGTAGAAAAGAAGCAGAAAGGCCAGTTAGAGAACTAAAGCAGTATCCAGGAAAGAGGTGTTGGCGACTGCTTGGACAAAGATTGTCGTGATGGTGGAGGATGGAGGAGTGTTCATTTCAGGATATTCTTAGAATACAGAGATGATAGGATTTGATGCTGGCTTTAATATGACCGAATGAGATATGTAAAAATCAACTTCAAGATTTTGGCCTGAGCAATTGGAAAAACAGAGTTGCTATTCCCCAAGATGGTGAAGAGACCTGTGTTGAAGGGAGGTGGTGATAGCATGTGTTCTGTTGTGGCTGTGTTAAGTTTGAGATGCCAATTAGGCATCCAAGTGGAGATTGTGAATAGGGAAATGAATTTATGAGATTGTATTTCGAGGAGACATATGGGTTGGAAATATAGATTTGGGAATCATCAACATATGAATGTTATTTTAAGCCATGGATATGGATCATTTTCTTTGGGAACAAGGGCACATTGAGAAGATGAGTGGAAGAACTATGTCCTGTGGCACTCTAACATTTGGTGTTTGGAACAAAAAGGAGCATCTGGGCAAAGGAGGATGAGGAGTAGCTGGTATTATTGGTAGGAAGAGAACCATGTAGTCCATCAATCAAACGAAGAATATAATTCAAAAAGAAAGAGCAAATCATTGTACTAAATGCTATTGGTAAATGGAGGAAGAAAGGACTAAGAAGAGATCGTTCATTTTTAATTTATAGATTACTTGCTACGTTGACCATAGTGGTTTGGAGATGTGGTAGAAGCAAGAGTCTAACTGAAGTAGGTTCAAGAGAAAATAAGAAAAAAGGAGGATGAGAGAATGGAAAAAAGGACTAAGAAAGGCAAGGAGTTTTGTTCTAAACGTAAGAGACTTGACACAGTATAATTGGAGGGTTATGTGGGATCAATGGAAAGTTTTTAGTTTTTAAGAAGGATCACAATAGAGCACGTTTTGTGTGTTGATGGAAATCAACAAAAGGGAAAAATATTGATGATAGTGAAAGAGATAAAAATAATCAAAGACCTTTAGTAACTTGAGGGATGGGATCTATTGTAAGAGAGTTTAGTGTTAGGGAGAAGCATACACAAATTCATTCACTGTAACAAGAGGTAAGATGTACTTGAGTACAGATTCAAGTATGTTAGTATAATTGAAAAATTACCATAGTGCATGTGAGAAATGATGCTACTCTAGATTAAGTTACAATATGGAGAGAGAAAGAATATACATATTCAGAAGATACTGAGAAAGCTGATTACACTGAAATTAGTGTTTATTTTGAAGTGGAAAGTGAGAGAGCCATCACGTAAAACTATCTGACATATTGATCATCAAATAAATTACAATTGAGTTAGCTTAATCTGAGCAAAAGATGAAGATTTTTGAGTCATTAATTATGAAAGACAATTAAAAATGGGCATGTGATGGAAAAATTGTACACTTACATTTTATTGTGGGAGTTTCTTATTTATATTGCATTCAGAAACAGGAGTCAGTTGAAAGAGCAAGGTTCAAGGTGGTGGATAATACAGCAGAGAGAAGATAAAGTTTTTTTGAAAGCACAGTTTCAAAGCCCAGGTGGATAGATAAAGTTTTGTTTTTGTTTTTGTTTTTTTTTGAGACAGAGTTTTGCTTTTGTTGCCCAGCCTGGAGTGCAGTGGTGCAATCTCAGTTCACTGCAACCTCTGCCTCCCAGATTCAAACGATTCTCCTGCCTTAGTCTCCTAGAGTAGCTGGGATCACAGGCATGCACCACTACACCTAGCTAATTTTTTATTTTTAGTAGAGATGGCGTTTCTCCATGTTGGTCAGGCTGGTCTCAAACTTCCGACCTCAGGTGATCTGCCCACCTCGGCCTCCCAAAGTGCTGGGATTACAGGCGTGGGCCACCATGCCTGGCCAGATAGGTAACATTTTTTTTAGAAGGAAAGAAGCCATCTGAGATTGTAAAAAGTTTAGGAGGGGTAGATACACATATATGTTTATTGGGAAAATAAAGAGAAGATTAAAGATAGTTTCTGACCTACAGATCCCATAATCACAACCTTACATTACTGCTACATCAGGCTATGTAATCCTTTTCAATAACTCACCCTTACTATTCATTACTGTTTTTAAGAAAATATCTTACAGATATTTCCTTTGTCTCATCTTCCCAGAGAATCCCATAGTATTACTGAATGTTTATTAAGAATTTTAGGAGTATCATTATCAGTAGAGAATCCTATACTATTAAATTGTAAGCAGGAACAATACTCTCAGAAACTCATGAAAATCAGAATCAGTCTCCTCAATTCTTACACATGTCTCAGCACCAATTAACAACTCATAAACAATGACGAGATCTGGGTGAAACTGTTCTGGCAACAGTGAGAAATTGGAAGTGTGTCTTTGCCATCCAATTTCCCTTCTTCTCAGGATTCCTAATGACCTGATGTCCCTAAGCCTGTGCCCCCAGGTAATGTCTTATATTGCAGAATTGCCACAATTATTTTACCAGAGATTCTACAGCCACACTCTCAGGGCTGCTTCTAAATTAAGCTTCTTATTCTTTCAATGTGCATCTGTATTCTAGCATGTAATTCCATAAACTAATTCTTCCTCAGGTATAATGATTGGACATGGCTTAGTAAATATAGAGTTAAAATTTGCAGGAAGATTCTGAAATCTCATTTCTTAAACAGAAATTTTCAGGGATATTTCAACTACTTATTTAAGTGGGATAAGAACAATTTGGGAAACAACTTTCCAGAACCTGTTAAGTTTTTTCATTCAGTGATAGTCTATCAAGTGTATGGAAAACTCTGGCCCAGTTAAACAGCAATAAAAGTTAGGCAAGATCAATCAATTTTCTTTCAGTATTTTGTAAAACCTAATTTGGCCAAGATACAAATAGGTTTGAGGAGTCCCTGAGGCACTGATCCTGTTTTGTGTCACCTGTGCTTTCCTAAAGAGTATGAGAAAAATTGAGTCAGTCACTGGATACTGTTACCAATAACTAAAATTTCACTTCTGAGAAAATAAATGAAAATGAAAATACAATTCTCATTATACACCTTTATGGCAATTGAGAGAAAAGAATGAAGCTAATTTATACTGGATATTTATCATATGTGAGATGCTACACCTATGTTTTGGCAGATACTGTTTCAGATTAGGATGCTGAGGTTTATCTGGTCAAGCAGTTGCTCTAAGGACAGACCAAAGTGTTTTACATTTGAGGCTGGCCCTGGCCAAGTCTAAAGTTTTCCATGGCCCAAACGCCTAGTCTGCCTTCGTTCTTCCAAAACATTTTCAACTATTGAAAAAGAAACTAGTAAGTGAGTAGAGTATGGTCTGTTTTGCTTTAAAATTAACAAAGATAATTTTCAAAGAATGAGAAATTGTTTTTTGCTATCATGAGCTTATTCTTCTCTCAGACAAACAGCGTCGTTCTGGTTTGTTGCCTTTAGCATCAGATTAGGTGTCGAAATACACTTAAGTAAATTGTGTTCTAAGTAAGCTCTTAGCATTTTTATTTTCTTTTATATGAAGGATCCCTTTGAGAATACAGAGAACTCTATGGGCATTCTTGAGAAAAATGCTCATTTACCCAAAATGCTGTGATCAGTCCCTAAAACCTAGCCTTAAATCCTCATTTAAAAATCTCAAGCATTTGTTAACAGTTTGAAAAAACTCATGGATTGATTTCACACGAAACAAAGAGTTTTCAAAATCAGCATGGATTTTTAGAATTGTTTATTACTAATAGAAGAACATGTTGCAAGAACCTTTAAAGTGGTTATGAATTGATGACAACAAAATATTTAATATATTTTTTGTGCTGCTTAGAACAGATATAGAATTTCTTGCTTATTAAATAAATATCGTATCTTTGCATTAAAAATTTTATCGTGCTGAATTCTTACGTAAATGTATCTGAAATTCCCACAAGTAAATATCTGTTTTATCTTTTCAAAAGTTCTATTTGCACTATACAACCATCTTCTAATTTCTTCCTTCTTTCTTGCTTTTTTTTGCTGCAGTGTGTAGTTAATGCTTGTCTCACTGGACTTGAAACTTCTGCTTTTGCCAGGCAGCCCCTCTTCCTGGAGAATAAGAGTTAGTAATAGGAAGGGAACAAATAAGCTTCATTTGTCAGTGCTCATTGGTCTTTTTTTAATCCTCTAGATCACACTCTGTGTCTCCACAGTTAGCTGTGCTGTTTTCCTAGATGTGTGAAAATAGTTTTTAATCAAAACTGTGCCCAGAAATGAGTTGTTACCTTTATCATATATGGATAAAGATAACAAGCTAGATATTGGATACTATTTATGTTTGAATAGTAGTGAAAGAAAAATAAACAAATTTGTTCAGGAGCATCAGCAGAAACTTCAGGGAAAATGCTTACTGCTCCTGGCATTAGCGATGTTTAAAACCAATGATGCTTTGAGTCCAGGGACCATATCGACTAAGAGGCATTAAAATTCCAAGCTGTCAGCCCTGGACATGCTTGGAAAGACTCAGGATCTTTCCTCAACAGAATAAGATGTGGAGAGTAAAATTATTTTTAAAAAACCATCTTGAGGTCTCTGACCTCTGTAATATCAGCGAACAAATAAGGAGATGACAGCTCCATGCATGTTACTGCCTGAAGACCTTCCAGTGGGACAAGATGTGGAAGACAGTGATGTTGATGATTTTGACCCATCTAAGGCTGAGTTAATGTGTGTTTTTGTGTCCTAGTTTCTGTTTTAATTTAAAAGGTAAAAAATATAAATTTAAAAACTTAAAAATAGAAAAAAGCTTACAGAATAAGGATATAAGGAAAAATATTTTTGTACAGCTGTATAAGATTTGTTTTTCAAGCTGTCTTATTATAAAAGTCAAAAAATTAAACTTTGCAAAGTAAAAAAGTTACAGTAAGCTAAAGTTATTATTGAAAAAAGAAAAACATTTTTTTCTTATATTTATTGTAACCTAAGTGTACAGTGTTTATTAAGTCTACAGTAGTGTACTGCAATATCCTAGGCCTTCACATTCACTCACCACTTGCTCACTGGCTAACCCAGAGCAACTTCCAGTCTTAAAGCTCCATTCATGGTAAGTGCCCTATACAGGTGTATCTTTTAAAAAATATTTTATGCTGTGTTTCACTGTACTTTTTCTATGTTCAGATACTTTTTTATTTGGTGTTTTATTACACTATGAACCTCATTTAATTTTGTAAAATTAATATATCTTCATATGTGTTTTTTAGGGAAATATATCAAATGAACAGTTCATAGCTAGGATTGCTGGGAATACTAGTTGTTTTTACTCTTTTTCTTTATAGCTGTTTATCATTTCAATAGTTTTAGGGTACAGGTGGGCTTTTTGTTACACAGATGAACTATATAGTGGTGAATGCTGAGATTTTAGTGCACCCGTTACCTGAGTAGTGTGCATTATATCTAATGTGTCATTTTTTTTTTATCTCTAGCTTTCTCCCACCTTCCTTCTTATGAGTCTCTCAAGTCCATTATATGACTCTGTGTGCCTTTGCTTACCCATAGCTTAGCTCCCACTTATAAAGTGAGAACATTCAGTTTTTGGTTTTCTACTCCTGTGTTACTTCACTTAGAATAATGGCCTCCAGCTCCATCCAAATTGCTGCAAAAGGCATTCTTTCATTCCTTTTTGTGACTGAGTAGTATTCTATGGTGTATATATACCACATTTTCTTTATCCACTCATTAGTCAATGAGCACTTAGGCTGGTTCCACGTCTTTGCAATTGTGAATTGTACTGCCATATGCATACATGTGCAAATGTCTTTTTCATAGATAGATGTGTTTAGAGACACAAATACCTACCATTGTGTTATAATTGCCTACAGTATTCAGTGCAGTAATCTTCTGTGCAGGTTTGTAACCTAGGAGCAGTAGGCTATATCATACAGCCTAGGTGTGCAGTAGGCTGTACAATCTAGGTTTGTGTAAGTATACTCTATGATACTTGTACAATGACAAAATTGCTGATGATGCATTTCTCAGCACATATCTGCATCGTTAAGCAACATGTGACTATATACATGTACTAATGCATCTATTGATTCAATATATACTTATTGAACACTTCCACTATATTTGACATGATATGTGGCATTGAAGTTGTAAGAATGAATTACTCAGAGCTCCTGTTCACAAGGACCTAACAGCATAGTAAGAAAGTCATGTAAGCAGGGAATTATTACATTATTAAATATTGTGTCAAGTGCAAGGATACGCATTCTTAAGGCCAATGTACATATATTAGGCTAGGAAGATTTCTTAACTAGGTAAGAAAACTCTACTATACCCCCAGGAAAACCTGGGGGGATGCTTTGCAGCCTTGGACAATTTATTAACTCTCTCTGAGCTTACATTTCCTTTTCAGTTAGGTAAATATACTTTCACATTAATTCAAAGAGTCACTTTTGAGATTAAATTAAAAAGTATACCTACATGAGTTCCAATGTATCTCAGAACAAAAGTTATAAATTAAAAAAAATCTTGATTTCTTGATAAAACTAGGCCTGTGTCTTTCCCTTTTGTAGAAGCACAATGTACCTCAACATAGTCCCTGACTACTTCTACAGCAAAGACATTCCTTATAAATATTTGGCTAAATATATCGGTATTAGTCCATTTTCATGCTGCTGATAAAGATATACCTGAAACTGGGGAATTTAAAAAAGAAAGAGATTTAATCAACTTATAGTTCCATGTGGCCAAGGAGGCCTCACAATCGTGGCAGAAGGCAAGGAGGAGCAAGTCACATCTTACATGGATGGCAGCAGGCAGAGAGAGAGCAGTGCAGGTAAACTCGTGGGGTTTTGTTTGTTTGTTTCTTTCTTTCTTTCAGTCATCAGATCTCATAAGACTTATTCACTATCACGAGAACAGCATGGGAAAGATCTGCCCCCATGATTCAATCACCTCCCACTAGTTCCCTCCCACAACCTGTGGCAATTATTGGAGCTACAAGATGAGATTTGGGTGGGGATACAGAACAAAACCATATCACTCTACCCCTAGCTCCTCCCAAATCTCATGTCCTCACATTTCAAAACCAATCATGCCTTCCCACAGGCCCCCAAAGTCTTAAGTCATTTCAGCATTAACTCAAACGTCCACAGTCCGAAGTCTCATCTGACACAAGGCAAGTCTCTTCCATCTATAAGCAAGTTAGTTACTTCCTAGATACAATGGGGGCACAGACATTGGATGAATATAGCCATTCCAAATGTGAGACATTGGCCAGAACAGAGGGGCTGCTGTTCCCATGCAGGTTCAAAATCCAGCAAGGCAGCCAAATATTAAAGTTCCAAAATGATCTCTTGTAATACCAAGTCTCACATCCAGGTCACACTGATGTAAGAGGTGGGTTCTCATGGTCTTGGGCAGCTCTGCTTTGGTGGTTTTGTAGGGTACAGCCTTCCTACTGGCTGCTTCCACGGGCTGGCATTCAGTGTTTGTGACTTTTTTTCCAGGCACACAGTGCAAGCTGTCGGTGGATCTACCATTCTGGTGTCTGGAGGATGGTGGCCCTCTTCTCACAGCTCCACTAGGTGGTGCCCCAGTAAGGACTCTATGTGGGGGCTATGACCCCACATTTCCCTTCTGCACTGCCCTAGCAGAGGTTCTCCATGAGGACCCCATTCCTAGAGCAAACTTCTGCCAGGTCATCCAGGTATTTACATACATCCTCTGAAATCTAGATGGAGGTTTTCAAACTTCAATTCTTCTGTGCACTGGCAAGCCCTACATTATGTGAAAGCTGCCAAGGCTTGAAGCTTGACAGCCCTCTGAAGCCACAGCCCGAGCTCTATGTTGGCCCCTTTCAGCCACAACTGGAGTGACTGGGACACCGGGGGCCAAGTCCCTAGGCTGCATACAGCAATGGGGACCCTGGGGCCAGCCCACAAAACCACTTTTCCCTGTTAGGCCTCTGGGCCTGTGATGGGAGGGGTGGCTGTAAAAATCTTTGACATGTCCTGGAGACATTTTCTCCATTGTTTTGGGGATTAACATTTGGCTCTTCATTACTTATGCAAATTTCTGTAGCCAGCTTGAGTTTTCTCCTCAGAAAATGGGATTTTCTTTTCTATTGCATTGTCAGACTGCAAATTTTCTGAACTTTCATGCTCTGTTTCTTTTTTGAAACTGAATGCCTTTAACAGCATCCAAGTCACCCCTTGAATGCTTTGTTGCTTAGAAATTTCTTCCACCAGATGCACTAAATCATCTCTCTCAAGTTCAAAGTTCCACAATTCTCTAGGGAGGGAAGGGGCAAAATGCCACCAGTCTCTTTGCTTAAATGTAACAAGAATCACCTTTGCTCCAGTTTCCAAGAAGTTCCTCATTTCCATCTGAGACCACCTCAGCCTGGACTTTATTGTCCATATTGCTATCAGCATTTTGCACAAAGTCATTCCACAAGTCTCTAGGAAGTTCCAAACTTTCCCACATTTTCCTGTCTTCTTCTGAGCCCTCCAAGCCTGTTACCCAGTTCCAAAGCTGTTTCCACATTTTTGGGTATCTTTTCAACAATGCCCCACTCTACAGGTACAAATTTACTGTATTAGTTCATTCTCACACTGCTGATAAAAACATACCTGAGATTGGACAATTTACAAAAGAAAAAGGTTTAACTGGCTTATAGCTCCACGTGGCTGGGGAGGCCTCACAATCATCGTGGAAGGCAAGGAGGAGGAAGACACATCTTACGTGGATGGCAGCAGGCAAACTCCCATTTTTTAAGCCATCAGATCTCATGAGACTTACTATCATGAGAAAAGCATGGGAAAAATCCACCCCCATGATTCAGTCATCTCCCACCAGGTCTCTCTGACAACATGTGGAAATTATGGAATCTACAAGATAAGATTTGGGTGGGGACACAGAGCAAAACCATATCAGTATCTTTGGTATTCTAGTCTATAATAACATTATTAAAATTTAAAGTATCTTATGAATAGCAATAATTTAAATCTATATTTAAATATAGTCTTAATTTTAGATTTAAATTAAATATTATAATTATGTGCTACTTTATTTTGTGTAGTATGTAATATATAACAAAAGTTTTATTATAGATATTTATGCAGCTATCTTTACCCTTCCCCTAAATTATAAAACCCTTTAGTTGCTACACTCTGTTCTATTTATCTTTGTACTCCTTATTTTGGCTTTTAATATTTAGTGAGTAATTGTATTAGGTTGTTGCAAAAGCAATTGCTTTTGTACCAATAATGTAAATAGAACCATGTAAGGATTTTCACATTTCACTTATTCAAAATATAAACAAGATTGAATAGTGTAGGTGAATATATGTTTCTGTTGGTTTATTTGATAAATTTTTTAAAAAATGTCTAATATTAATTTTATCAAATATTTATTAAACACCTACTAAGGCCCAGTACTATTCTGGATATTGTAGATACATTAAAAAATAAAACAGCCAGAAACATCCACATGAAACCTCCATTTTAGTAGACAAAAAAGATAATTTTTAAAACAGTAAGTTGAAAGGTAAGTTAGAAATCAGTAAGTGTTATGGAGAAAATAGAGCAGAGAAAATAGATAGGATGTGTCAGGGATGAGGGTTTTCTGTTTCAAATAGATGGCCAGGAAAGGACTCACCTAGAAGGAGAAATTTGAGCAAAGACTTCAAGGTGGTGAGAGAGTGATCAATATGGATATCCTGGAGGGGAATATTGCTATGGGCTATGGGGGAAAGAAGTGCAAAGGCCCTGAGGCAAGCATGGAATCTTCCTGGAATGACAAGGAGGCCATTGGAGTTGGAGTGAGACGGTGAGAAGAGCAGAGGAAATCTGAATGATAATGAGAAGCTGCTGTATCATATAAGGCCTTGTGTCCTGTTGTAAGGAGATGGGAAGCACTGGAGGCTTTGAGCCAATAAATGAGATAATGTGACCTGCATTTGACCAGGATCATTCTGCAGTAATGTTGAAAGTAGACTGTAGTGACCTGTGTCTAAACAGGATCACTCTGCAATAATGTTGAAAGTAGATTGTGGTAGGGCAAAGTGGACTCAGGGAGACCAGTTAGGCAAGACCTGATGGTAACTTGAACTAGGGTGGTAGCAGGGATGGTACCAAAAAATAGTCAGTATCTGGATATATTTCAATTTAAAGTCAATGTGGATTACTGATGGATTAAATGTGGAGAGTGAACCAAAGAGAGGAATCAAGGAAAATAACAAGAATTTTTTGAACTAAGCAAGTGGATTGAGATGAGGAAGCCTATGGAGGAGCAGTTTTCTACAGAAGATTACAACTTTATTTTGGAAAAGTAAAGTTGCCTAAGCCTGTTAGACATTGCTGTAGTCCATTTTTTGTCTTAGTCCACTTTTGCTATAACAAAAATACCTAAGGCTGGAAAACTTATAAAGAAAAGCGATATCTTTAGTTCATGATTTTGCAGGCTGAGAAGTATGAGGAGCATGGTACTGGCATCTGCATGGCTTCTGGTGAGGGCTTACATGCTGTGTCACAACATGGCAGAAGGTTAAAAGGGAAGTGGATATATGCGAAGAGAGAACCAAGAGGAAGAGGAAACTAGCTTTATAATTACCTGTTTTCCTGGAAACTAATCCATTCTGACAAGAATTAATTCAGACTCAAGAGAGCAAGAACGTACTCACTACCGCAAGAATAGCATCAATCTGTTCATGAGGGATCTGCTTCCATGACCCAAACACCTCCTACCAAGCCTCACCTCCCAGCATGGCCACCCTTGTGATCAAATGTCAACATACGTTTTGGTGGGGACAAGCCAAACCATAGCAGACCCTTAAGAGGAGGGAATTTCCTATAGTAGGAAATAGGGTTTCCAAGTCATGAGTTTAGTAGAACAGTCTTGGCTAAATGTCTAAATTAAGTATTCATTAATAAGTGGACAATGTTCATAGTCCTTGGAATGAAGAAAGCACCCAGGGAATGAGTGTAGTTGGAAAAGATGAGAGGTTCAATGACTGTGATTCAGTGATTGGGAAACTGAGGCAAACACTGGAAAGGAAAGGGGGGCTGAATGGCTGCGAGATAGGAGGAAAATCAGATCAGAAGACTGTAGTGTCTAGGGAGCCAAGTGAAGAAAATATTTCAAGACAGAGAGAACTGACAGCCTGATTGTGTTAAATACTGCTATAGGTCAAGTGAGATGCAACTTGACAATGACCACTGGGTTTGTTAATGTAGAATGACATCAACAGCAGTGAGATTAAAGGAGTAGTGGGGAAAGAGCTCAATTTTGTATAAAGGGGAGAATGAGGAGAGACTATCAACTTTGGCGCAGTTTTCCTCTCAGAAATAGGTAGTTGGAGGGACCAGAATCAAATTCTGTGTGTGTGTGTGTGTGTGTGTGTGTGTGTGTGTGTGTGTATGCCTGTATCTGAATGCGTGTGTGAGACTATATGTATGTTTTAAGGAAGGAAAAGAGAAGTATGGTTGAATGTTGAGTGAATGATACAGTAACAAAAGAAATATTGTCTAGGCCAGAAAGAAAGACTTGTTGGTGCAGTCCTGAAGTCCTTGAGAGGCAATCAAGGATGGGATCCAGTGTCCAGGTGAAGAGATCCAATATGTTCCTCTCCATTCTGGGAGCTATTCCAGGATCTCTGTCTAGTAGTAGGTGTTGCTCCAACAGTTTTACAAAAGAGAAAAACTGAGACTCAGCTGATTTAAGTAATTTGCAAATGTAATGTAGCTAGTAAGGTGCAGAGTTGAAATTCAAGTTGTGTTCTATTCCAGATCCTATGCTCTTTCCACTACTGCACAGCTGGTGAGCCATTAAAACGACAGCTTTAGCTTGGTATTTAATATTATGCATATGATTGGAGAAAAAGTAAGAAAATATGCTACATTAGGCAAATGTACTGTTTATGAATTATCTGGGGATCAATTTGTGTAGTATTCATTCTCTCCTTGTTATTATTTATTTTTTCTATCCTTTGGCCTGCAAAACACATTTGTCTCTACATGAGAGAGAGGGAGATGATTGGGCAAAAGCATGAAATAAAATGTGCTTCTACAAAAAAGATTTATTATGGGAGGAGATCCATATTATAATTTTATTTTCTAAAATAACATTTTTGGAATTTATTAATGAATGTAACATGTTCTCTAACATAAAAGAGGTATTTGAAGGTGGATTCTACCCTCGTAAGTCCTGTAGAATTAAAAGAAATTATATAAAGCATGATATTCTCAAGACAGGTTTTAATGAGAAGAGTGTCAGGACCTTGCCCCTTAGGTGGGCACTGAGGTTTTGTTCTGAGACTTCTTCACTGCTGTATTCTTAAGCCATGTCAAACATATTTGCAGAGTTTGGTCATTGGTCAGATGATCTCCAAGTGAGAGTATAGGAGCAAATCAGCGTAAATTTAGCCCAACAACTGTCAAAGGGGCCAAAAAGCCGGACCCATCGTTGAGTACTAGCTCCTTTCCGTATACAAAGGTCACCATTATTTATATCCATCTAAAAATGTTTTCTGGAATATTGGACAAAACCCAGCACAGCAGTGCTTTTACAGTCTTATCCCTCAGAGATGGATTAGGAATAAGAGGGATAGAGTATTATTTTATTAGTTAACTTGCTCATTCAACACATTTAGTAGACACTGCTTATGTGCTAGTTAGCTCTCCTCCACTTTGTGTATTAATGTACAAAAACTGTCAAAAGAAAAAAAAATCTCTGCTTCTGTGGCATTTATACTCTAGTGGGGACAGATAGACAATAAGAAATAAAGGCAATTGAGAAGTAAACAATATAGTATGTTACAGGCTAATAGGCACTATAGAAAAAAATACATCAGGGTAAGAGGGACTGGAAGGAGATTGTATTAGTTGTAAATCATCTCTTTAATGTTAACACTTCTAAAAAGGACACGAATATTCTCAAAACAGAGAATTTTTTTCAAATCAGCAGAAATCATTTTCTTACGTCTTATCTATAATGTTTTCTGCTTCTAGTTTGGAGACAGCAGTGCTGCATTCTGATGGCACTGTAGTTGTGTGGGAATTGGATGAACTTTACTGTCACCCTTTGAAATCCCTGTTTCTGACAGGTCAAATATTTCAAAATCTCTTGTTAAAAACATTTTGAGCATGTTCTTTTCTTGAGGACATTTTTATCTTTAATAATAACCAATTTAGAGAAAGTAGGACGGAACAACTAGGATTTTTTGAAAACAACAAAGAAATAGATGCTTCATTGATAATTGCTTGGCACTCTGTAAACTCTGAGTGTTCAAATACCATCAATCATATTTCTAAAATTTGAGTACAGTCCCAGGCTAACAATGGCATTCTGTAAAACTCTGATAATAAAACTAATGAAATTGGAAACTGGTGATATTTTACAGGGCAATAAGAGGAGAAAAGAAGATCAGATAATTATTTTTTTCCCCATACTCTACACTTATCAATGAAATGATCTAGGGGAGAGATTAGCTTATATTATTTTTGCATCTCCACCTCTAAGCACAGCACTTAATATAAAGTCCATTGTTCTCAGATCCTAAGGTCCCTAAGAATCACCTGGAACACTAATTAAGAATATAAGATCTTGCCACTGCACTCCAGCCTGGGCGACTGAGTGAGACTCCGTCTCAAAAAAAAAAAAACAAAAAACAAACAAGAAGAATATAAGATCTTGAGCTCCATTTTATGGAACACATTTTTATTAACTTATACTAACAACATACGTGTTGTTTGTTGAAATTTAAATTTAAATCTGGCAACCCTAAAATACGATCAAAATTAAGAATCAATGTCCTGTAGGACAGATCTCATAACTATACGGTAAGAATTTTCCTAGGTAACAAAGTCCTATGGTTTAGCTCATGTTCATACACTTGTAAACAGATTTGTTTTCTTACTTGGTCCAAATGTCAATTTGTCATTACTTTCTGTTCTGAGGCTAGAAATTTATTTTGGTTTCTCAGCTTGGAGATGATTGTGGTTAGTCATATAACAATGGGACTCAGTAGGTAAGAGTAACTGGACACAATCTGTTACCCATTATCAAAAAAATTCTTGTCAAATGTCCCGATGGTATTATTGCAGCTTCATTTTTTATATATGAGGAATATATCACGATAAAGGAAGGAAAAATCTAGTTATTTTAGCCTGTTTGTGTGTGTGTGTGTGTTTCAGCAGAAGATGCTAATTATTAATTTGTTTGGATCAAGACTGATATTTCATCTACCTTCTAGTTTCTAATAATTTGCATATTGAAATGATCACAAATATTTCTGCAGATTGACTCATTATTTATATTTCTCAGGTGTGCTTTCTTTTTTTTCTTTGAGACAGAGTTTTGCTTTGTCGGGGTGCAGTGGTGTGATCTCGGCTGCAAGCTCCACCTCCTGGATTCACGCCATTCTCCTGCCTCAACCTCCCCAGTAGCTGGGACTATGGGCGCCTGCCACCGCACTCAGCTAATTTTCGGTATTTTTAGTAGAGATGGGGTTTCACCATGTTAGCCAGGATTGTCTCCATCTCCTGACCTCATGATCCGCCCGCCTCGGCCTCCCAAAGTGCTGGGATTACAGGTGTGAGCCACCACACCTGGCCACCTTTGTTTTATTTTAAGTTAAATTGATTTTCATTAGTTCTGCTCCAACATCTGAAATTCCAAACAAACTAGTCTTACAAAGTTGTGGTTATTGCGGTGAAGAAAAGGAGTGGTTAGTTTAAGATCATCATAGAATAAGAAAAAAAAAAAGTATTGGTTTTTTATATTGCTTTGTAACAAATCACCACAAATTTAGCTTCTTAAAACACCAGTTTATATCTTACATTCTCTGTGGGTCAGGAATATGGGCATAGCTTACCTGAGTCCTCTACTTGAGTTCTCATAAGCTACGATCAAGATGGGATCCCGTCTGAGCCTCAGAATCTTCCTCCAAACTCATATGGTTATCAGCAGAATTTATTTCATTGAAGCTTTAAAATTTATGGGGGCTTGCTTTTTCAAGACCAGACAAGAAAGAATTTCTGACTTCTACACCCTCTTTTAAAAGGCTCACCTGATGAAGTCAGGCCGATTCAGGATAATTTCCCTTTTGATTAACTTAAAGTTCATTGTTTAGGGGTCTTAATTACATCTCCAAAATCCCTTGACTTTGGTCATCTAATGTAACATTATCATGGGAGTGACATCTCATTACTTTTGTCATATTCTCTTGGTTAGAAGCAAGTTACAAGTCTCAGCTGTACTCAGGGGAGGAGGTTATACAAGGGCTTGAGTCTTTGGGGGCCATATAAGAGATCTGCCTGCCATTTTTCTTATACAAAATAGCATTCAAATCTCAGCCACGTTGGGAAATAGGTGAGATAAAAGATAATTAAACTTCCCTGCATGATACATAAATACATATTTAGAGAACTAGTGAGCAAGAGAGAAAAGGAGGTGAAAAGAGAGAGAAGCCAGGCCCAAAATCATGGTTCCAATAAAACCATGAAAATTCAGAGGCCAGAATGGTTCATAAATCTAAAATTTAATGTAAAATCGTTTGCAATAATGTTTTGGTATATAAACAGCACAGTTTTCCAGGATCTCAGAAATGTTTTTTGCATATAAGTTACAGACAGAGACTGAAAATTGAGTGTGATTTCTAACTTGGAGCTATGAGTAGTTAAAACTTCTTGAATATATTGGATACATGAGTTTTCCACCACGTGTGTGGTCAAATCCACCATGTATATAGATTCGATTCCATTTTTCTTAGATACCAGAGAATAAAGTGATTCCTAGCACACTTGAAAACATTGAAGAAGTTAATTTACGCGTTATGTACCTTTCTGTCTTATAGAAGAACAACAAATATAATTTAGAATTAATAATTAAAATTTAGAATTCAGAAGTCTTAGATTATATAGCCAAACCTATATTAAGATAGGCCAAACATTTGTAAAAGGGCAAGTAACTTCAGGGTTATAACAATCAACCAACCAACCAAATACTTACACCTTTGGAAAGAAGAACTTGGAAAAGTTTCCACTGAGTTTGCAAGTGGTTGCCGTCATTTGGCCTTCACAACCTGGTATCACAAGTTTAGACATTACTTACTTCAGCAAAATGCTGCCCTTCAGATAGATGACAGTTTATTCGATTTTTTAAATTGCACTTTTAGTAATAAAATGATCTCAGGGCTCAAGTATAAAAGAAATGACATGGGTATATATTAGTTTGACGTGGAGATTAGAAGATGTAAAATATTAATGCTATTTACAACATTCAATACCTGCTGAATATGAATTTACAGAAAGTCAGCATAAGGTTCCTTCATTTTGTGAGAGGATTGGAATTATAAAATAAAACTTCAATCTGTCAAATTTAGGAATTGGGAATGATTCTGGTATTTAACTTGGTTCTCAGGTTGGTTGAATACCAGGGACCTGACTAAAAGAGACAATAAGGAAAAGCAGCATGTGGAAAGAACATTGAATTTTAATCAAAAAGTTTTCTTCCAATCCTGTTGATGTGACTTGTGTTTGCACTGGATGAGTTATTAACATGTTATGTCTTCAGTTTTCTATTCAGAAAAATGGGGACAGCCTCACAGGAAGAATAATAAATGTTCAAGGGGTTTGCAAATTATAAATTTCCACAATAACCCGAGTTATTATTTTGCAAAGGCTCCAAGCTACCTACTATCCAAGTGTTTATTTCATAGGGAAGAGGCAGGTTGAAATGACTCCAACAGTCAAATCACAGCATGGGATGTGGTAATAGTTTGTAGCAAAAAAGAAAGAAAAAAAAAAAGAGTGTTTATAAAATGCAATCTGGGACCTCTGATGCTCCGTGAGATTCTGCATTAGTATCCATTCTCACTTCAGTCAGACTCTTTAAATCACAGGAGGTACCTGTCTGTGGGAAATCACTTAACCAGCTTAAAATCTTTGTTCGACATGAAAAAGCCTTAAATGAAATAAATGGCAAGAAACTAAAATCTGGCCAAGGGAGATGTTCTCTGCTTGCTATTTGTGTGTACTAATGTCTTGCATTGAACAGTACTTTAAAGTTAAGCAGGGTAGATATTGTCCCAATTACACCAAAGATGAAGCTATCTTATGGAAATTTTGTCAGCAAGATACCTCCAGTTCACAAAATGACACACCAGAATAAGCCACAGAGCTAGTTACTAGAAATTAGACTTCATGGCATTACATCACAATCTTCTCATTTCTTCCTCCATACCAATCTCTCTCTATCTCTCCCTCTACCCTGAATTTATATATCTAAAAGTTAAGTAAAAGAAAATATTTCGGCTAATAAAATGACATTTAAAAATATAGCACACAAAACAGAGATCTAAAGAGATGTTTTTAAGAGTTCTTTCAGGATCTTCAAGAAAATCAGTGACACACTATGAAAATAGCCCGATTTGGACAAACTGCTACTCACTTATTGGCATTAAACATACATTAACGAAAAGCAAGCAAGGTAAGCTTTGTGTTTAGGCCAATTGCCATCTCTGTTAATAAATTTCAGAGATCAATTTTGCCATTTTCATGGTTTAGTATATCAAAATCCAGTGATTAATCTATAAATAACATTCTGTTATAGACAAATTTCATATTGAGTTCCATGAAAACATTTTTAAATCCCCTTTAGATTCTTTCCCTTTGATTCTGCTGTTTCCACTGCTGCCAGAACTCTTTCTTAAACATTGTATCTCTAATTATGTAATATCCTTTTGTGTGGAAATCTCTATTAACTTCATATAACCTTCAGGAAAACTACTAAAGCGTCTAGCTTGGCATTCAATGCCCCTCTTAATCTGACCCCAATTTATGTCTCTGACATTATTTTCATGCACCTATCCCAAATCCCCACCCATGTGGTTCTATAGTTCATGTTTCACTTTAATAAACGTTCCATATCTTTTCATAATACCGAGTTATTGCGAATACTATCCCTTTGCCTAGAATATCATTTCTTCTTTTATGCCTGGCAACTTCTGCTCAGGCTTCTGGACCAAATGTAACTTTTTGATTTTTTGTGAACTCTCTCCTGAATCCTCTAGGCAGGTGGTCTTTGCTTCTTCTGGGTTCTGGGGGAAAAAAAAATCTCCAAACCACAAGATGTGTTACATTGCCTTGCAGTTTATTCATTTCCATACCTGACTCATCTGTGGACTACAAAGTCATCTGGTCTCAGGACTGTCTAAATCATTATAGAGTCCACAGCACATGGCATGGTGGGGACCTAGCAGAAAATCAATAAATGCTTCCCAAAGTAAATCAAGGTTTCAGAAACACTATTCTTTTCATTGTACAAATTGCACGGAATGATTCTTTTTTTAAAAATATATGTATGTTTTTGAAAGTATTTTAAAAGAGTCTTGATTTTACATTGCAGGTAGGATGTAGTAGATCACAGAAAACTAATGCTTCCACTATACTTTTATGTGAAAAAGCTGCATAAATTACAAAAATCATACTATTCAAGACTTCAAAAATCTATGGAGTCAATAAAAACTAGGTGGAATAAAATCACCAGAAATAGAATGGCAAACAGGTGAGCTGCGGATCACCAGATATCTTTTGTTGTGGAGGAATTACCGTTTCTGGGTTTGAGCTGATGGTCAGACATGGCCCATGTACAGACCCTCTGCTGAGGAGAGAGAAACATTGTGTGAGTCTGGAGCAACAAATCAGAATCTTAAGGGACTACAGACATAAGCAATCATCAATAACAGAATTTAAGTTCACACAGCATGTTTACTAAAATCAAATATCTGACGAACCATAAAAAGCCTCCAGAAATTTTGAAATATTGAGATGGTTTCGTGTATATTTCCTGATCACAAAGGATTAAGTTAAATTTCAATAATAACAAGAAAAGTCACAACTGTCTGGAAATTAAATAACACATATCTAAATAACACAAATGAGAAATACAAATGAGAATTAGTTTGAACTAAATGATAATAAAAACACAAATATTTAAATTGGTAGGATGAAACTAAAGCATCCTAAAAAGCAGTGCTTGCAGGGACATGTATACTTGTAAATGCCTATACCGGGAGAAAACAGTTGAAAATAAAAGATTTAAAACTCCATGTCGCGAAGTTAGGAGGAGAACAGCGTATCAGTCCCATGGAAAAGAGAATAAAAAGAAAATAAGGATAGCATCAGAAACCAATGCCATAGAATGAGAACATCAATGAAGCCGAAAGCTTTTGTTAAAAAAGATTAATAAAACTAATAAAGCTCTAGGACAAATGTTTAACAAAAATGAGGGAAAACATACTTTGTCATCACCAGAAATTTAAATCTATTATTAAAAATCTTCTCATAAAGAAAATGCTACACTACAGGTTTCTTTGTCTATTAAGAAAGAAATTAACATCTAATTTATGCAACCTTTCCCAGATAATAAAAACTGAGGAAATTCTCCCCAGCTATTTATCTTAAATAAGACTAGCATAACCCAAAATCTGATGAAGACATTATGAAAAGAAAAATTAGAGACCAATTTCTCTCATAAACACAGAGGTAAAAATTCTTAACAAAATGTTATTATTTAATTCAAGTAATATTCAAAACGGAAAATACAACACAACAAAGTGGAATTTATTTCACCTGTAAAAGTCTGATTTTATATTTCAAATTCAGTGTAATTTACTATAACAGAGAGAAAAAGAAAAATTACATCATTTTCTCAATATAGGCAGAGTAAGCTTTTGAATCAACATCTATTATCGATGCAATTCTTAGCACACTGATTCTAGAAAAGAACTCCCTTAATCTGACAAAGAATGCTTGCAAACTACCTACAATAAACATTATACTCAATGGTAAAATATTGAAAACTTTCCCCTTAAAATCAGGAGTTTAAAAAGCATGCCCACTCTCACCATTTTTATTTAACATTGTACTAGAGATTTTACTAAATGCAATAGGTAAGAAAAAAAATCCCTTAGGATTGTAAATAAAGACAAAAATCTAATTATTAGCAGATTATATACCAAGAAATCCAGACGAATTTATGATCAAGCTATTAAAATCAATAAGTGAATTTAGAAAAGTCACTGAATACAAGGTCAATCTATAAAATCAATTGTATTTCTATATGCCAGTCATTCAAATAGTAAGCAAATTTTAAAATATGGTATTTGTAATAACATAAAATTTTGAAATCAATTCAGGTATAGTTGTGGAGGACCTATACTTTGAAACTAAACAATACTATTGAGAGAAAGTGATATATTGCTGTCCAATATTGTAAAGATATTTAATCCCAAATTAATCTATTGATTCAATTAATACCAATTAAAATTCTAGCAGAAGTGTTTTTCTGGAATGAACAGAAGGTTTAAAATTCAAATACAAATGCAAAGGACCAAGAGTAGACATATTTTTAAGAACAAAGATGCTTCAAGGATGTAAATACTACCAAATAATAACAACTACTATGAAGCTCTGGTAATTCAGTCAATGCAATATTGGTTTAAAGTTGACAATTGACTAATAGAACAGAAGATATCTCATATTTTTATGAATTATATATATATTTACACTGTTCATTTGACTCATGACAGTGATGACAACACAGTGTAGTTTGAATTTTTTTTTTTTTTTTTAATCAGTGATTCTGGTTCAATTGGATAGTTCTTTGACAAAAAAAGTATTCTGATCACCTATCTCACATCATACAGCAAAAATCAATTCCATGTGAATTTCAAATTTAAAGGTGAAAGATAAAAATCCATTAGAGCAATATATAGAACATTGTTTGACTTTGATTTGGCTGATTACTTAAAAAGGACAGAACGCTAGGCCGAAAAGAAAAAAAGTAATAAATAGGACAGTGTAAAAATTACAAATTTTTGTCATCATAAAAGAGTAGGTAGAAAATGAAAATGAAAGTCACAGAGTGTGAGAAAATATTTAAAATAAACATCAAAAGCTTGCAGAATATCTAAAAGTGTCCTACAAATCAGTGAAAGGTCAAACAATAGGTAAAATTGAAAAAACTTGGACGTGAACAAATCTTTTACAAAAGAGATATTGAAATGGCCTATAAACATATGAAGAGGGGCTCAATTTTATTATTCATGAAAGAAATGCAAATTGAACCCATAATGCAATAATTTCATATACCAAAATGGCTAAAATCAAAATGAGGGAAAATGCTTAGTGTTGGCAAGGGATCAACTGGAAAGTTCATATGATGTGTTTGGGAAAGTGAATAGGTACAATCATTTTGGAAATCTGTTTGACCATACTTTCTAAAGCTGAAGATATGCACATCCATTGACCCAATAATTTGATATATGTTCATTAAAAATGTGCTGAAATGTTCATAGTACACTACTAATATTATTGAAGAATTGGAAACTAAAATGCCTATCAAGAGTAAAGTGGATTAATATTAGTTTAACCATGTACAATTGTTGGTTTTGTTAGTTAAATAGTTCAAATATTGTCAATATCATATTTTTCAACGTATACATTGTGGTGTGTCAACACAATATCATATAGCAGTGAGACTAAGGTTCACTGCCATATGAAGCAACATAGATTAAACTCATGAACATGAGGACAAGCAGAAAAAAGCCAGACACAACATAGTGTATATTGAATAATCCCATTCAAATAAAGCAAAAAAAAAAAAAAGTTAAAACTAAGCTCTATCATTAGACATAAATATAGTAGTTATGTTATCCTTGCCAGGGTAGAGTCGTGAAAGGAGATATGAATGAGGCTTATTGGGTTATGGGTTACTGGCATCTCTTTATTCTTGATCTGGATGTACCGATGTGAGCAATTTGTGTAAATTAATTGAGTGATATAATCATGATTGTTCAATTTTCTGTATGGATATTTTACTTCAATAAAAAGTTAAAAAATTAAGTCAAGAAGCAGATACAGGAAAATATAAAAGTTACTATTTTGTTTTCTTTTTATAGAGATCACTGAAATGAGGTTTTGCAGTGAGAAAGAGAGGCTGAACTTAATTCCCTGGGTAATACTTTTTTTTTTTTTTTTCTTTTTAAAGAGACAGTCTTACTATGTTACCCAGGCTGGGCTTGAACCCCTGGCCTCAAGTGATCCTCCTGCCTCAGCCTCCCAAAGTCCTGGGATTACAGGTGTGAGCCACCACACCCAACTCCAAAATTACTATTAATGTATTGTTATGTATAAAATGACATTAGAAAATTATGTCTTAATCACTAATAAAATCTAAAAATTATGTCTTTTTTTTCTTTTTTTTCAAGATGGAGTCTCACTCTGTTGCCCAGGTTGGAATACAGTGGCGCAATCTCGGCTCACTGAAACCTCTGCCTCCTGAGTTTAAGCAATTCTCTGCCTCTGCCTCAGCCTCCTGATAAAAATTATGTCTTAATCACTGAATAGAATCTATACTCTCTACTGAAAGCATTCAACAATAGTTGGGGCCTTTTCAAAATATTTTCAAAAGATTTTTTATGTTTCCATTTTTATTTAGCTGAACATACCTTTCAAGGTCTATCATTAAAACCTGTGAACTGTTGTGCCCAAGAGAACCAGGTGCAATATTATTTACAATAGCCAAGATATAAAAACAACCCAAATGCCTAGCAGTGAATGAATGGATAAAGAAAATGTGGTGTACATAGAACAGAGTATTCATTCAGCTATAAAAATTAAAGAAATACTATCATTTGTAACAACATGGATGAACCCAGAAGACATTATGCTAAATAAAATAAGCCAGATACAGAAAGACAAATACTGCATTACTATGCTCATCTGTGGAATCTAAAAAAGTCAAACTCATATAGAGAGTAGAGTGGTGGTTGTCAACAGCTGGGGCACAGGAGAAATGGGGAGATGTTGGTCAAAATGTCAAATTTTCAGTTACAAGAGGAATATATTTTGGAGATATAATGTACAACATGGTGACTATAGCTAATAATACTGTATTGTATACTTGAAATTTTCTGAGAGTAAAACTTAAGTGTCCTCAACACACTCACACATATACATTCACCCACGCAAACATGCACAAAATAGTAACTTTGTGAGGTAATAATGAAGATGTGAATTAACTTGATTGTGGTAATCGTTTCACAAGGTATACATACATATCAAATCATCATGTTTTACATTTTGAATGTATACAATTTTTGTCAATTAAGATTAAATCAATCATTGACTTTGTACATATTTGTCAAATAGACATTGAATTTTGTGTTAAATGCATCGAAATGAAACGAATCAAGTCATGTCACTTCTAACAAGAGCTTTCTCCTGCCCTTTGGTGATGGCACAACATCAGCCTGCACTGAAGTCTATTAGCATGAAAGTTGTTAGCGTGGGGTTTGGAAATATCTCCTCTCAATGGACTATGCAGTAACACAAATAAAGGCATGTTCTCATAGGAGCAAAGTAGTAGTTTTAACCCAGTGATGGAAAAATTAACTGCTTTAGTATTGGTAAATATATGTTTTTAAAGAGATATTTAAAAAATACTCATTCATGAAAAATAATTTCTCTGTGATATGAGCTGTTTTATGTCATCTGATGGGAATACGATAATGAGCATATTTTTTAGGACAAGCTTTATACAACATTGATTGCCAGAGAAGGCCTGTCTTGTAAAAAAAAAATTTTAATGTCTATACCCTAACTTCCTTATTGTAACATGAACAACAATAATACCTAGACACAAAGTTGGAAAGGAGCCTGGGGAATCTTAGTGTCTGACAGCTTGTGCATCTATTATAATTACTGAGATGTTACCAGAAATATGATTGTGTTGAAGGGCGGGAAGTAGGAGACAGTAATGGGATGGCCAGGACTAAAACAAAGGACAGCATTGTTTCTTTGTATCTGGATCACTGTTCTTTGGATCATGAGGGAATCTTCAATCTTCCTTAGCCTTTTGCCAGATGCAAGAGACATAGTGGTGCTGCTAATATAGGCATTGGTACTTCATACTTGATATGCCTACAACACATCATTTTTATCTTGTATTGTTTTGGTTCAGACTTTAGGGTCATAGAAAACATTTTGAATTTCAAACCATTTGATTCAACTTGAGGAAATCTCTACCTGCTCTTTTAGAATACAAAAAGGAATGGTAGGGCTAAGTCACGTTTTCTGACTTCTGTCTTCCAATTTTGGACAGTACAACAATGAAGTCATGGAGCTATGGAGGGCACAGCCAGCCTCCTTGTCCCTGCCAGGTGGCAGACAGGTTCTCATATACCCAAGGATCCCACAGGGGCTTTTGAATTTACCTTTATGAAGCCTTGGCAGGCTATCTTTTGTCCCCAGAGAAAAAGGGTAAACAAAAGGGACTGGACAAAATGGCCCCATATTAAAGGGACCCAGGCATGTTCAAAGACTGCTTAGGTAAATATCTGTGGAGATGAAAGAATGAGAATTCTGTGGAGTCCTGTCCTATTGCACTGTACAGTTTTGAATTGCCTCCTGAAGTGTGCTGGACAAGCCTGACTTTCCTCTGTGCCCCTGGTAAGGCTGTGTACTCTAAAGGTCAGAAGAAAGATTAATAAGAGTAGACAGAAGCAGAGTTTCCAAATACCCTCTTTACTCATGTATCATTCATACATTATTCACCAGTTCTTCTACCGTGCACTGAGAACTGAGATAAGCTCTGGGGACACAAAGACAAGTATGACATGGACTCTGTTATGAAGGAGCATCCAGTCTAGTGGAGGATGACAGGCAGGAAAACAAGTAAGGGCCATGAAGTATTGTGAGGAGTCAGACGATCAAGGTTGAGTGGGGGAGAAAGGAGTCATGTCAAACCAGAACATGAATCTTTAAGCTTTTTGTCCCATGGATCCATTTGAAAGTTGGTGAGATTTAAGTCTCATTGCTCCTAATTTCAAGCAAATTGCTCACGGAAAATATTTATTAAATATATAATTGAAGATGACAGTGTTTGGACTGTAAGTTAAATTACAGAGCTATACTTACTACCCTAACTCTTGAGCATATGAAAATAAATTAACATATCTTTTTCTAGGTTACTCTGAAAATGCCACGGTAAAGCAGAAAGAACCTGGGCCACTGGATCTACCCTTAGCTTTGAAACTGACTAGCTGTGTGATCTTGGCCAAGTCACTTACCTTTGGCCTCAGTTTCCCTGTATGTAACAACTAAAAGACCCTCATTCTAGATTATGATGATTACATGAAAACTCAAAGTAAAGCCTAAAAGTAGAAAAAAAAATCAAAAGTGTCAATTCTTACTAATGTATTTCTGTGTATAAACAGACTTTAGAGAACAATTAGATGAATTTGGACCACAGTGAAACTCAAATCAAATTGGAAGCCACATTGCTATTACCCGAAATCCCCTCAGAAGGTAACTCTCAGGAAGTCTATCGGCTTGAATTCCCCAGTTTCCGCGTGGATGTTGGTGTCTCTAGATATTCGTAATCTGATGAATCATTTCATTTTTTTTTTCTCTTTTCTCGTGAGTGCCCAAGAAAATGTATTTTCATGATTGTAAAGAATTTAAATTCTGACTGGTGTCCCTGGAGTATGCAATACATGGTCCTTATCATGAATATCTGTAAAAAACTTGAAAGAGTACAAGGTAAAATTTTGTATTTGATAAATTAAATTCTATTCTCACCTATAGCTGCTCAGGACTTCTAAAATTAACTGAAAGTCAACTCCCTCCTTCTAGTTTCCTCCCCTGTCCTATCCATTTATAATGCACTACTGGATTAATCTTTTAAAGCATCTCTGCTCAATAGAACTTTCTGTGATGATGGAAATGTTCGGCATCTCTCCTGCCCATGATAGAAGCTGCTAGCTACTGAACACTACTGAGCACTTGATGTAGGGCTAAGGCAATTGAGGAACTAAATTTTTCATTTTATTTAATTGTAGTTAATTTAAATTTAAGCTTAAATAACTACATGTGCTGGTGGTTTCTGCAGTGAATATTACAGTTCCAAAGCAAGCCTTGACTGTGTCTCTCCTCTACTCCAAACTTTCTATAGCTTTGCTCTGAGTAAAATGTACCATTCGAGTATCTTAAGCTGGCATTCAATAAATTCCATAAACTGTTCTCAAACTTTGCTTTTATACAATCAGTATTTCATCCAAAGTAAATATTTGCCATTCTCAAAACTATCTCTTATATTCTAGCAACCATATTTTCCTTAGGGAGTTTGTTTTGTTTTTGATGAGAATGGCATTTTATTCATCTAATTACATCTGATATTGAAATCACTTAACTTAATTTTTCCCACCTGTATAAAACTGTTACTCATTCATGTCGGTTAGTATCTCTCACACTCATAAAATTGCTTAGCTCTTTCTCATAACATTTAGTACATTTTACTGTATATTTTAACTATTTATGTACATATGCTAAACCCACTATTCAATTGTAATCTGCTGAGACTGTTGTCCATGTCAAATTTAACCTTGTATTCATCCCAGCTCCTTTCACATAGAAAGAATAGAAATTAATGATTAAGCACAAGTCAATCAAATGGGATTTAAATTCCAGTGGCCTGACTTACTACCTGTGTAATTAATTTCCACAATGCCAGACACATAGCAGGAACTCAGTGAATGCTAACTATTAAGGAATTACCAAAGACCTACATTTACGACTGTCACAGCCGACTGACATAACTACTTTTGACGCACAAGTTAGAAGTTCACATTCCTTTATTGAAAGAAAAACAAGATCAGCAAATATCCTGTCTTCCAAGGCTGAATGTTGTAGAAAGAAGCTTATTTGCCCTCACAGGAGGAGTTCTTGGTCTACATTCATCTCTCTCACCAGCACTGAAAAGTAGAGTTTAGGTCAGAATGTCAAGAAGACTTGAAGCTTAGCCCCAGGGCAGGAACAAGAGCAGGTCATCAGGAAGCTATTCCTTGGCAAAGGCAGTCCCATGTCCCAGGAAAACATGTGGTTTCCTGCCTTCCTGCCATCCACCTTGTTCCCATGCCAAAACTCACTGTTTGCAGCACTGGAGTTGAATGGCCTATTTTCTTTGGGCCTTAGCTTGAATGGAATTATAAAGATACATAGGTAAAAATGGAAGAGCACAGATTTAAAGGAAAACTGCATTTGATAGAATTCTTTGTTCTCTGGTTTTGAACACTAATCTTTGTGTTAATTATTTAGTCTGACTTTTTCACAATGCCTGAAATCAAAGGCATTCAAAACTACAGAGAATTTTAAAGATTTTGCTCAGATGTCAAATTTTAGTAAACTATTGGTGATTATCTTAAGCTACTGAGTTCTTGATTCAAAAGCATTTCTAAGGAAATGTCACTATTTGCATCTGCAAAAATCACTTGAACTAACTTGGAACTTACTTTTAGCTAGTGATAGTAGTTGACCTGCTTTAATTAACTAATAGGATATAACTAATCTAGGTTTGAATCCCAGTTTCCTATTTGCTTACTACGTAAATAATTTTCTTATCTGTTAGAGTCAGTTCCTTCAAGGTTTGAATCTATGCTGGGCCATTTTAAAACTTTACATCTCCCACAAGTTACTTAACTTCTCTGAATTGTCTCATTTATGAATAAGTTACTTGATAATAATAATAATTCTCACCTCACAAAAATGTGTTTAAGTTTGAACAAGAATAAGAGAAAATGAGTAAAGCATTTTTCCAGTACATTGCACATAGAAGACACTCAAACATGCTTAACTGCCTTCTGTATGTTATTTGCACTAAAACAAATGTTGTCTAATGTTTAGCAACAGTGCCTTCTCTGACTGGACTCTTTATAACCTCTCTATAGTGACTGTACTATTTTTTAAACCTTTTATTTGTAAACGATTTTGCTTTGCTGAGAAGTTGCAATGAGTACAAAGAACTATCATAAGCAATTTACCAAGGTTCACCAATTAATTGTTAATACTTTGTTCCGGTTACTTTATCATTTGTGCTCTCTCTCCATTATACACATTGACATGAACATATGTGTGTGTTTTGTTTTTTAACCATTTGAAAGAAAGGAAATTATGCATCTTTATCCCTAAACACTTCCGTGTACTCTTCCTAATAAAAGGACATAATCATGGTACAGTTATTAACCTCAGAAACATTGACATTGATAAAAATACATTTGTCTAATCCATATGCCATACTCCAAATTTGTCAATTGATTCAGTTAAATTCTTTATAGTACTTTTTTTCTTTCAGTACAGTATCTAACCAAAATCAAGTATTACATTTTGTTGCCCTGCCTCTAGTTTCCTTTAATTTGGAACTGTTCCTGGGCCTTTGTCCTTCATGACATTAATACAGGTGAAAAGCTTGTTCACAATTATCCAAGCCTCTGTGGTAGATAACCTTTAGGATGGCTCCCAGTAATCCCCACCCCTGAGTGTTTATGCCTCTGTGCAATCCCCTGCTTCTTGAGTGTGAGCTGTCCTTAGTGACGCTTCTGACAAACAGAATATGGCTAAAGTTATGTGATGTCACTTCCAAGACTATGCTACAAAAAGCTAGTGATCCCTCTTTCTATCTCTTTCAGAGTACCTATTCTGAGGAAGAAATAATCTAGGAACTGCCTTATGGAAAGGTCCATGTGGGAAGGAAATGAGGTTCACAAGCAACAGCCAGAGACGACCTGAGTCGTTTCAGAGCAAGTGAGTAAGCTTGGAAGTAGGTCTTCCAGTTGAGCCTGGAGATCAGAGTAGCAAGCCCTAGCTGACAACTTCATTGTAGTTTTTTGAGGAACCCTGAGCTAGAGTCACCCAAGTAAGCTGTTCCTGGATTATGAAATCACAGAAGCCATGAAACAGCAGTGTTATTGTTCTAAGCCTCTATGTTTTGGGGCAGTTTACTATGCAATAGTAGATAACTAACACAAACTTCATTTTGCATATAAAAACATTATTTTTTTACAAAATTTTAATATACACAGGAGTTTATAGGAATTCAATTACCTTATAAATCAGAAAGAAGATTGGATTTTATTTTCTTCAGGAGTTATTTACCATTTGCGAGAATTTTACTATCCACAAAGTGACATGTGGATTGGAGTAGATAACACATGGTTACCTTAGTATATTCACGCTGTTCTATATAAAGTGCAAACACCCAGCTAATTGAGGGAAGGAGTGATGGGTCAGCAAGATGGTGGAGTATGAAGCCCTGGATCTTCTTTTCTCCCACAAACTCACCAATTAAGTAAAAATTCACAGACAAATTCTCTTCTTGAGCAATCTAGAAGCTAAGGGGAAATTTCCTGCATGCCAGGCAACCGCAAAACCACACTCAGGGAAGCTGGTAGGGGGATTGGAGACACGCTCTCACTGGAAACCCTGCCCCTCCACAGCACCTTAGGATCAAACACCTGACTAATAATGCATTCCGTCATCCAGTGTTGTTGTGCCCAAATATTTTCATATGGAAATAAAACTTTAGAGTGTTATTTTCCTATTATTATATTATTTTAAAGCATTATCATGATTTCTTTTAGATTTTGTGCATAGATAAGCTGTGTTTTACTATATGTTATTAATATTTGTCATAAAAAGAGAGCCGGTCGGGTGCAGTGGCTCACGCCTGTAATCCCAGCACTTTGGGAGGCCGAGGCGGGTGGATCACCTGAGGTCAGGAGTTTGAGACCAGTCTGGCCAACATCGTGAAACTCCGTCTCTACTGAAATACAAAATTAGCTGGGCATGCTGGAGCACCTGTAGTCCCAGCTACTCATGAGGCTGAGGCAGGAGAATCGCTTGAACCTGGGAGGCGGAGGTTGCAGTGAGCTGAGATAGCACCACTGCACTCCAGCCGGGGTGACAGTGCAAGAGTCGGTCTCAAAGAGAAAAAAAAAAAAAAAGAAAGAAAAAAAAATAGAAAACGAGATCATTTTGCCGTAAATATACAGATTTCATATGAAGACTTAGCCTCTCTGGTACCACCCAGAAGCCATTGGGAGTTAATTCTGAAGTCAGTATAAAGGAAGGGTGCTGGTGGTTTTTCCAGATATTTCCAGCTATAGCAATGCTCAGGAAAGCCTCATGACGAAGATGATATCACAGAAATATTCTGTGCTTGAAGCCGGAACCAAATACTGAGAGGGTGGGATTGAGAATTTTGCTTTTAAAAAATAAGAATTAAGGTAGAAATTAAGTTGAAGAAGTTAGAGATACTTATTCGATAGGACAGAGAATGGGGAATGTTGGAGTGTTTGACCTGTACAGGCAGTGATTTCTGGAAGAAATGAGTAGATATTTAATTGGGTACGATGGGTCAGAGGGCACTTGAAAGTTAGAAGTCCTTCAGCATCTCCTGTGTCATTGCTTGGATGTTAAATATTCTTTAAAAGAAAAGGGCATTATCTCTACTTTGTTTGAATCACAATTCTCTAATTTCAAAGAGCTTAATTTAAAGAGAAATCTCCTATGATGGCACTCTACCTCTTAGGGGCTTTAATATTGTGATGAGACACCAGGTTGATGGATAAGGTCAAGAAAACATGTGATCATGCTATTCACCCCACATCCCTGCAAATACCCAGTTGGCCTCATCAGTAGGCCGATTCTCATTAGGAAGAAATTTGAGATTTAGCCTTGTGCCTCAGAAACACCAAAGGCCCAAATATCAGAATATTTTCTGAAATATTCCAAAGTTTTGTATTAATTCACCTGATCTTATTTTCACAGTCATACTAGAACTTCTGCTTGTATCATTGAAAGTGACCCATTTTCAGTTCCAGTATCAGAAACGGCACATTTTTAAATAGATCAAACATTTGTAACAAATGTTTGAAAGGTTTTATATATACAGACATAGGAAAAGCCTAAATTAGCCTTACCTATATTATCAGTCCAAGTAACTCATTTACTTAGGTACTTCCACCTTTTCAAATGATTATCCCATTTTCAATTAGAATTTCTACCAAATCAAAACTCATGATTGTAAAAACACCATTCCCTTTACAAGGTATTTGCGAGTGGCACAAAACATTTTTCCAGGTACTAGGATCCGATCCTTTCTCCACGTCTAGTCAATTTGCAATTCTGCCAGTATACTAAGAAAACCCTAGAGCTACATCTTCAGCTGCCTGGAACAACATAGAAATTGTTTCCTGTTTTTTGTTTGTTTGTTTGTTTTAATTCATTTTCAACAAAAATATGTGGCTCTCTTTTTTAAAAATTGAGTTTTAAAAACTTTGATTTTATCTTCTTGTGATAGTTTGCTAAGAATGATGGTTTCCAGCTGCATCCATGTCCCTAAAAAGGACACAAACTCATCCTTTTTTATGGCTACATAGTATTCCATGGTGTATATGTGCCACATTTTCTTAATCCAGTCTGTCACTGATGGACATTTGGGTTGATAGGTGGGAACTGAACAATGAGATCACTTGGACTCGGGAAGGGGAACATCACACACCGGGGCCTATCATGGGGAGGGGGGAAGGGGGAGGGATTGCATTGGGAGTTATACCTGATGTAAATGACGAGTTGATGGGCGCTGACGAGTTGATGGGTGCAGCACAGCAACATGGCACAAGTATACATATGTAACAAACCTGCACGTTATGCACATGTACCCTAGAACTTAAAGTATAATAATAATAAAAAATAAAATAATAATAATAAAAAAAAACTTTGAAAAACACTTTCTACTTCCAGATATCTCACCATTTGAACTGTTTATTCGGCATACTATCTCTATACCTAACACTTCAGAAAAATACTTGAAGCCCAGCCCATCTAGAAAGTAAAGGGGTAGAGCAGAGTTTCCCAAACTTCTTAGTTTCAGGGCCCCTGTACCCTCTTAGAAAATCACGAGTATTTAATCTCAAAGAGATTTTGTTTAGATGTGTTATAGCTATTACTATTTATCAATTAGAAAGCGAAAAATATTTAAAATATTTAATAATTCATTTAAAAATAATAATATTAAACCCATTAAATATTACCATAGACAGCATGAAACAAATATAGCTATTTTAGGAAAAATAACTATTTTCTAATAATAAAAATAATGAATGTTAGTAAACAGAGTTGTATTTTACTTTTTAATTCCTTAATGTGCGGCTTAATAAAGAATAATTAGATCTTCACATTTGAGTGCAATCGACCCATCATGATATGCTCTTTTGGCTGAAGTATAAAAAGAAAATCTGGCTTATGTAGACATGGAATTGGAAAAAGAAGTACATTAATGGCCTTTTCGGATAATTCCTCATTTAAACTCAATAAATGGTAGTTTCTTAAAGGTTAATTACAATGCAGATTTGAAGCCATATCTTTTAATAAACTTTTAATACTCTATCAATACACTTTTCATACTCTGTTACTTTAAATTCTACCAGCTTCTTTTGTACTTTAAATGGATCTTTTACCGATGCATGACTTTCTGTAACATCATTCATTGGTCATTTGAAAAATATTGGTTTACTGGGTTGTGTGTATCTTCTAAGTGTCCAACACATTTCATAAATGTATAAAAAAACTGTTAATATTCTTACTATTCTCATTTTAAAAAATCTAATACTGGGAAGCCACTAAGCACATGGCAGCAAAAAGCAAATTTCTCAAATGTTAACTTTTTCTTGACAGTCTTAATTATATATCACTGGCAACATGTATTATCAGTTGTTTTCCTTGAAGTGACAGGCTCACTTCACTCATTCTTGAGAAAAAGTCTGCCAAATACTTCTTTTTAAAAACAGCTTTATGGAGATATAATTCACATACCATAGAATTCACCTATTTGAATTTTACAATTCATTGACTTTTGTTATAGTCACAAAATTTTGCCATCACCACTACAATTTTACGACTTTTTTGTCACCTTAAAAAGAAACGTCATATTCATTAACAGTTACTCCTCATTTTAGCCCAACTCCCAAATCCTAGGAAATGACGACTTTCTGTGTCTATGGATCTGCCTAGTCTAAATGTTTTATATAAATAGAATCATCCAATGCATGGTCTTTTGTGTTCGGCATCTTTCACTTAGTGTAATGTTTTCAAGTCTCATCCATGTTGTAGCATGCATCAGGACTTCATTCTTTTGTATGGCCAACTAATATTTCATTATATTATTAGATGGACATACTATTATATGGATTATATATATGGTATATGGATATGACATATTATATTATATATCATATTTTATTTATTCATCAGTTGATGAGCATTTGGATATATCGCTTTATCATATTTATTTATTATATTTTATGGATATAACATATTTTATGTTATTGGATATAAATTATATGGATATATCACAACCATTATATGAATATGCCTTATTTTATTTATTTATTCATGAGTTGATGCACATTTGGTTGTTTCCACTTTGGGCTATTATGAATAATGCCATAAACAGTACAGCTTTTTATGTCGACACGTTTTCAGTTTTCTTGGGTGTACAACTAGAAATGAAATGCTGAATCATATAGTAATTCTGTGTTTAACATTTTGAGGAACTGCCAAACTGTTTTCTACAGTGTCTGCCATTTTACATTCCATTCCCGTGAACAATGTATGAGAGCTTAATTCTCTGCATCATTGTCAACAGTTGTTATTGTCTGTCTTTTTTATTATACCATCCTAGTGGGTATGAAGTAGAATCCTACAGCTTTTTCCAATTGGCTAACAAAGTTCAGCATCTTTTCATGTGTTATTGGCCATTTATTTATCTTCTTTTGAGGTATGTCTTATTGGAAAATTTGCCCATTTTTAATTGGGGTATTTTTATTGTTTAGTTTTGAGAGTTATTTATATATCTGGAAAACACACCCTCAGCAGATTATGATTTACCAATATTTTCCCTCATTCTGTAAGTTGTCTTTTTACTTTGTTGATATTCTTTGAAATACAAATGTTTTTAGTATTAATGAAGCTCAGTTAATCTCTTTCTTTCTTTCACCAGTTGTGCTTTTGGTTATCTAAGAAACTACTTCCTAATTGATAGTCACAAATATTTATTGTTATGTTTGATTCTAAGTGTACTACAGTTTTAGCCTTTACACCTAGGTATATAAGACATTTCAAGTTAATTTTTATAAATGATGTGAAGTAGGGCTCCAAATTCCTTTTTTTGTACCTGGATATCTAGTATTCCTAGCATCATTTGTTGAAAAGACTCTTCTTTCCCTATGAAATTTTTTTGGCTTCCTTGTCAATAGTCAAATGACCGTGAATGTTTAGCTCTAGCTTCTGTGTTCGACTTCCTCGATCTATATGTCTATGTTTATAGCACACGGCCTTGGTTACTTCAACTTTGTAGAAAGTTTTGAAATCCAGAAGTGTGAGTCCTTTGTCCTTTTTCAAAATTATGCTTTTTCGAAATTATCTTGGTTCTTCAAATATCCACTTTCGAATAACCATAGTTTGTTTGTTGGTTATTCTTTCAAGTAAAACTTAAGTTCTATGATACAGGTGGCTAATTTAGCTTTCAACTCAATCACATAAGCATTTTTCCTAGAGATAACCATGACATTTCATAATATGTAGCAGAAGTGCTTTATACTTACTTGTTTTATTACACAGAATATTAAAAGTTATGTATTCAAAGGTCAATAATTGATAAACTCAATAAATTATACTGCTTTATTAAAATATTTTTAAGAGAAAATTTTAAATGTGTGACAGTGAAGAGCACAATGACTACTAGTATGTTTTGGTGCCACTGACTTGATTTCTGTTAGTAACGGCACCAGCAGTGTTGCCCACCAC
Source organism: Theropithecus gelada (assembly GCF_003255815.1). Lineage (NCBI taxonomy): Eukaryota > Metazoa > Chordata > Mammalia > Primates > Cercopithecidae > Theropithecus > Theropithecus gelada. The sequence continues at coordinate 149,059,952 of NC_037670.1, read as the reverse complement.
CAATTTTGCATGATCATTTTAAATGCTGACACAGTGAAAAAGTAAAAATTTTTCAGCATATATATGGTAATATCAAATGTGATTTAAAAAATTCTGTGATGTGTAAACTTTTAAAATGGGATTGTACTAGCCTCACAACATCAGAAAAATAACATCTAAAATGTTTTTATTATATATACTTAAGGTGTGTGACATAATGTTTTGATATACTAATGTTGATACATATATGCACAGCGAAGTAATTACTACAGTCAAACCAATCAACATACTCATCATCAAAGTTTAATTCATGTTTTATCACATATATTTTTAAAACTACCCACACTAAAAATAATTGTCCAACTAATCCTGTGATGGTTATAAATTTTTAACTCTCACAGAAAATGTAGTTGTTATTATTGGTGCTCTTATAACTTGAATAAGGATACTTTTTAAGTGATTTGAAATATTTTTTGAATTGTAATAGTCTATGATTGTATAATAAAATATTTTCTACATGCAACCCCATATGTGGTTCCAGTATTTGAGATAGCATAAAACATTTTAGACAAAGTATCCTTTCAATGAAATTTATAAATTTTCAACTAGTAATTATCAAATGCCAGAATTAATTTTTCTCAGATAATTATTCTTTTATCATAGTTGACAATCCCAGTCATTTAACTCATTAATTAAAATGCAATAATAATTTCTCCGATGGTTTTCACTATCCCTAATGACATGCATTATTATGCATCACTAATTTCCATGAAGAACAATAAGATACTATTTTATTGGTATTTACATTTATAGGACCATACTTTGTTGCACACTTATGAGGAAATGTCAAAAGAGCCTAGATCGAATTAACTTCAGGGCTTGTTTTTTTCTTAAAGAGTAAATAACTTGCTGTATCAGTATTTGATGTTAGAGTCACTACTGAATATTTTTATTATTGTGTAATTTCCATTGTAATTAGAAAAAATATATGGCTCAGAAGTACTGTAATTAAATTATTAAAGTGAATATATATGATGATAATTATGAGTAAATTTGGAACTAAAAAATTTAAAGTATTTCAAATTTAAAGTTTAAAGAAATTGTTCAGATTAAATGCTCTGAAATTTTTTCTTTGATACTTTGCATTTGTTATCACTGTTACTTTCTCCAGTTACTACTTATTAATTTAAGACAAGTCCATTAACTTACTGAACTACTACTTTAATTTCTTTCTTGTGTAAAATGTTTTATAGTGCGGGTGTTCAGTGTTTACATTAGTACTCACTAAAATAACAACTACTTTTGATAGAGGTAAATCTCAGAAAACAAAACCAAAGAATTAATCTCTTTTTGTTTTTATCTCAAAAAGTTATTTTCAGTTTTATAAGCTAGAAATTGAGAATGAATACAGTATCTCAGAGTTTAAAGCTGAATCTACAGCTTTTTTTTCATTTTATCAAACACATATGCTCATTAACTGAAACACTTATTCAGCTGGAAAATCACTAGTCAGCAAGCAAATGTTTTATCAGATGAAGTGGACTTTATTCAAAATGATATGATTTCTCTTTAAGATTACAGGTTCTATTGCAAAGCCATGCTATTTTAGCCCTGTTTGAGGAAGCAATAGTGACATGCAGGGACTATTAGCTTAAATCACAGATGTGTTTGCCTTAAGGAAGTAGCAGTAGCCTAGTTTTTCCCATAAAGGTGACAGCCAGGATTCAAATTATAATTAATCCAAATCCACAACTCTTCCAATTCTAGTAGTTCAGTGATTAAATAGGAATATAGTAAAGAGGAAAGGGAGATTGTGCCGATAAACATTTAATGTCTGCATCTTTTTTCTAAGGCTACAATATTAATTCTGTGTATTGCTGAGGACTGGCTCGCTCTAAGCTGACATCATAAGCAACACATTTGTATGGGACTTGAAAATTTCATTTGCATCAGTCATCAACACATGGTTGCATAATGAGGGTGGGTATTTTTCAGGAAGAGAATACACATTTAATTTGACATTTTCTTGTTGAACTTGAGGCAGCCAGCTTCCCTGGTTTTGTTCCATTTTTCATCCCACCAAACTTTCCCTCCTACTCATCAAATAATCATGGCATTCTTCACCATAAAACATAGGCAGATGGGTTCTTGTGTCATTATTTGTAATCCAATTGAAAAGATCTGTTTTTGCTTTGGCCCCCTTTCCATAGTTCTCTAAAATCAACATTTTTTAGATTTACAAACTTTCTTAGTGATGAAATGAAAGTTATCAACAATAGCTTTTTTTTTTTTTTCAACTTTCTCATGTACTTTCTAGTCCTGCATGATTTGCGGGTAAAAGTAATTCATATAAAATGTTGGAACTCTTTTGCTTAATTCAATAACAGTACCACAGGTTTAAAATGTACAGTACAAAATAAGTGCCATACAATAAGAACAATTTTATTGGAGTCATCTACTCTTTCCCATAAATGTAAATGCTTTGTTTTTTAAGCATGCATTTAAATATCATTTATGTGCTTTCTATTTATGCATTACCATTTACTCTGAATTACCTCATAACTGGATTATTTCTCATTTTCTTTTAAAAATTGCTTGAAGCATCTAAAAAGTACTGTGTTAAGATGGCATTCTTTACGAGTAGCTATAAGAATTTCTTGGAAATGTTTGTCCCAATATCCAGGCTACATTTTTCCCCCTATTGCTATATTCCAAATTATTTGTTAACCAAGAGAAGGAAATATGTCTTTAAACTGCCCAGTCCAATCAATATGCAAGTACCCAAGCCCTTTTATCTCTTTTAACCTATAAAAACTACATAAATCTAATGAGTACAAAACAAACGGAGAGCAAGTCCTGCTGGACATATGACATATGGGAAGGTATGACAAAAATAAAAATCAATTTAATGCAAAGGAGCATTTCTCATTCAATGTATTAATACAAACCCTCATTATTTATCCTGGGGAATGTGAGGTTGTCTTCACAGTTGATGGCAGTAGATTAGACTTAGTTAAATCTCTGCATAACTATGTATCTAGATTTTTAGCTTTACTGTAATGAAATTTATATTCTATCTTTGGCAGACATTCTAACCTGATTTTATTATAAATTATATATGTATCTCAGTGGGGAAGGGAAAAGGGAAGGTGAAAATTTTATAAGGAAATCTGTTTTTCTAGCTCATTAGCTTGTATTTATACCTTGCCCTCAGTCTACCATCTTCTTTTTATCTTTCCAATCCATCCATAAAAATAACTTGGAAAAAAAGTGCCTCATAAGAAATATAAACTTTCCAGAGACAAGCAAAACAAACATTGAAATTTACTAGTGTGTGATTTTCACCAGAGGGCAGATACCCCATAATACTCTTTCAGTCAGATAAACAAAATGCTGGTTATTATGGTCTAAATTGCCTACTATACACACAGCACAGTGTATGGGAAAAAGTTAATTCTAAAAAGGCAAAAAAAAAAAAAAAATCTCTGCTTCAGAGATTTGACATTCTAAGAACAACTTGACACAAGTTATTTTTGATAGATAAATGATAGAAATGAGGTAGAAGTGACATAAAGATTTTGACTTAACTGATAGATTTTTCTTTAAACAGATTATTATCTAGCATCGTGTAGTGAAAGATTCATCTTACTTAGGATTAGGAAACTGCTGATTTTTGACTCTGGCTTGATTGGATGTAACCTTGATTGTATCACTGAACATCTCTGGGCCTCAAATTTATTGTCTAAAGAAAACAAAATTGACTGAATAATCCTTAATTCATAGTGACTAATCCATATGAGTTCCTATGAGAAAAAGTGTCCTTTCAAGGACGGGTGTTTTCACATTAAAATATTTAATGACTTATTTTCTATCATGTTTCTTTAATTTCTGTCTGGTACATATGTATAACATACACACAGTACATATTTATGTTTTTGTTTTTGTTTTTGTTTTTGTTTTTGTTTTTACAAAATGAGCAACTGATTTTTTCTCCTACATGGTTAAGCACTTCTCAGGATAACTATTTCTCACAGCACTCTGAAGCATTATAATTGTGCCCATTTTTTCAGGTAAAGTCTTGGAGACACAGATTTAGTAGTAGCTAACTCAGGGTCGGTCATGTAGACAGTAAATGGGAAACTGAGATTCAAGTCCAGACAGTCCGATTCTGCACTCTAGTGTTACAGCATTGCTGATTTCACTGTACTCTCAGTATCTTTCCAAAGCAGAGGTCTATATGTTCATTCCTGACTACAAGTCTTTACATCTTATTCCCCACCCTGAATGCCTTTCTCACATATCTCTTCTCTAGATTTCAGATGACACATTGCTCTGGTCAGCACTAACTGATCAGAGTTGACATCTGAAAGGAATCCTATGGCTCATCATTGTACAAATGGCAATGGCTACAACTACGTTTCGAAGTCCTGACTGCATAGCACCTGTGCCATACCATAAGCTCCTCAGTTTACATTTCATTTTTCCCCACATTTGCAATGTCCCTGTATTCCCTTACAGGTAAATGTACCGTCAAGAGTCTCCAAGCAAAAACTTTGGAGGAAGTCTGTACCACTCCCTCTCCCTCATTCTCTGTACCCATTTTTCTCCTTTCTCCTAGTCATTGACCTTAGTCCTCATCATTTCTCACCTGGATTATCACTATCGCCGCCTTCCATTCTGCTCCCTGGTCCTCCTGCCATGTCCTATTCCAGTTCATTTAGCATAAATATGACACAGTAATCTTATCCTTCAGTTCTTCTCTATTGTTTTCAGCATAAAGTCAAAACTCTTTATTATAATTTCTAAGGCCTTTCCTGATCTCCCTCCCTCCTTTTTCCTTCTCCTGATACTTTTCACCTCAAGTGAGCCTCAGCAAACTTCTCCAAGTCTTCCAGCCCTCCCTCTGCATTTCTCCACTAAAATTAAGAGGCAGGGCACGTTCTCCCAATGCTTAGGGCCCCAACACCTAGCCAGTTTAATATAATAGTTAAGAACTCAGACTCCTAAGCTACACAGACCTGGTTTAAATCACTGACCCATCACTTACTAGCTTATTTGGGTGAATTTAGGCAAGTAATGTGACCTCCTTGAGACTGGTTTGTCAAATGGGGATAATAAAAGGTTTACCTCTCAGAGTTGTTAGGAGGATTAAATAGTTCATATAAAGCCCTTGTTATGATGCTTGGAACACACAGTAAGTGGTTATGATGAATGTTGATACTACTACTAAAGCAATGCGTTGAATTGAATGAATAAAATAATAAATGTATAAATGCGTTAAACATTAATGAATGAATAATATGTATGGAATTACATCATGTACAGGAGCATACAATGTGTATAGGAATTTCTATAGAGGAAGAGATAGATATTCTGGGTCAGAGATGGAGAGGTCTAAGGATGAGGCCAGGTATCTAAGCAAAAGAAAATTCAGATTTGTCAATTTTGTCTTAAAATTTCTTCCATAGTTAATATTAGTTTAGTAAAAAAGGAACAATCCCAAGCTTGTTTGGGGTCAGGCTTTCATTTTATATTTCCATTGCCAAGTTCTTGCCTCAAGAGAGGTACTTTTTGCTACTTCCAAGATCGTAGTCTTTGTTCCTCTCCACTGAATTAGAATAAGCACAGTGTGCCTTCCATTGGTAGAGCCATCTGAGATTCCTGGCCTGGAGGGACATGGATGAAGGAAAGCTGGTGTCAGCACATTTAGGGCACATCAGGGAACAATTGAGCAGTGTGCAGAGGGTGTGCAATTACTTGCTCTCATTAGATACTTGTTAAATGTTTGCATGCTTGCCAGTGGCAGAGATGGTAAACTTCAAGTAATTGATTGGGCAAAAAAATTTTATCATCACCCACAGTTCTATAAAAGCTAGTGTTTAATATTTTTCTTTCTGAATGACTTTACATTTAACACCCTTGGTCAAGAGTCAATGTCTGTGTATAGTCAGAATTTGGAGTCCTCAGCAGATGAAATGACAGGGATTAACACTCATTTCTCTAAGTGGCAAAGTAGAAACAGCAAGATAATAGTAACCAACATATTTAAATTCTTTATAACTTACCCTGCACATTCCTATATATGATCTCATTTGGGCTGTTGTTTGTATAAGACCACATATGGGTAGTGTGGGTATTTTTGTTACTCTTTTACGCGTTTGGGATAAACAAGATAATAGACTGTCAGTTAATTGTTCAAATTCACTTAGTAGGAAGTAGCATTCTTAGGGTCACTTAGAGGTAGTGTATTGCCTGCCCTTTTCCCTGTTCAACTCCAAACCATCACGGTGGGTGATTTTATAATGGATGTATAAACTGAAGAGGTGAAAATTATTTAGTAGAACTATTTTTTTTTTTTTTTTTTTGAGACGGAGTCTTGCTCTGTCCCCCTGGCTGGAGTGCAGTGGCGCGATCTCGGCTCACTGCAAGCTCCGCCTCCCGGGTTCCTGCCATTCTCCTGCCTCAGCCTCCCAAGTAGCTGGGACTACAGGCACCTGCCACCGCGCCCGGCTAATTTTTTGTATTTTTAGTAGAGACGGGGTTTCACCATGGTCTCGATCTCCTGACCTTGTGATCCGCCCGCCTCGGCCTCCCAAAGTGCTGGGATTACAGGCGTGAGCCACCGCGCCCGGCCAGTAGAACTATTTAGTAAGATTGGGAAAACAGAAACATCCCCCTAACCTCCACTCACCCACCTAGTCCCTGGTAGCCTCTACTCCTCCTAGTTCAACGTTTTTTATTGCTCCACATGTAAGTGAGATCATGTGGTATTTGTCCTTCTGTCCCTGGCTTATGTCATTTAACATAATGTCCTTTAGGTGCATTCATGTCACAAATGACAGGATTACCTTCTTTTTTAAGGCTGACTAGCATTCCATGTGTACATATACCACATTTGCTTTATTCATTCATCTTATTTTCTAAAGTCATAATGTGAGTAGTTGTGGTCCTCTGAATTCTTCATATCTTACTTGCCTTTCACCGTTAGTGGTATATTCAATACCTACTTTAAACATCTGGCATATACTAGACTCTGTAGTGGAGTCTAGAGGCACAAAGATGAATTTGAAATATTCCCTGACCTCACCATTGGTTAAGAGACATATCAATGTAGTTTCTACAAAAAGGGAGATGAATAAATTAATGGTTGCATCTTGCTTACTCCTTCCAAGAAAACTTGGGTCTCTCTGTCCACTAGAAACAGTGATTTCCTCTAGGGAGCAAGGCCACAGCTGATGCTGGAGAGGCCTTAGAACTTCCCATATCTACACTCCATCCAATAGACTGCAAAGGTTTAATCCTGTAGCAACCTTGTGATAAATGTAATCTACTATGACTCATATTATTATCTCTGATCGCCATCCAGTATATAAACTCCTCTGGCATCTGCTCTTTCCTACAGCCTTACTCTTAGGAATGTTCAGCCTCCATATCCGTGATTGGTCCTTATGCTGTTCCTCTTCAATTGCCCCGTGGACCTGATGTCTATAGTCTCCTCTTAGAAACTCTCTGTTTATAGCTAAGCTTGTCTGTATTTTCTCTAACTGGTGGCCTTAATTGAAACTGAGACCTTCATTATGACAGCCCTTCTGCCATGTAAATGGGAAAATCTAGTATCAGGAAGGAGGCAATCATAAGAGGTTGTGTGGGTTTATGGCTCAACTACAAACATTCTAAAAAATAGTTATTTGTTTGGCATTGCTTTTAGAAGTCAATGGGAAACTGAGACACTTTCCCAGGTGTGTTTCCATTGATCTTGAGGTCTATCAGTAGTAAGCATCTGACACCTGACTAACTGCAAGTATCAGACCTTTAAAGTAAGAGCAGAAGAATAAACCATTGAGTCAGGTCCAAGCTGTTCTATACAAGCCAGTGTTCTTTCTCTGAAGAGGGATGTGTCTATCTTGCCTTAACGTCATCTCAATTTTTAAAAATAAATTTCAAATAGCTTTGTTTCCTATCACAACATGTTGTCTTTTTTCTGGCTTGTGAATCTTTCTATATTTTTAAGCTTAATTTTATTTTTCACCTTTGTAATCTATTTTTCACTTCTACTACCACATGAGGTAAAAAATGTACGTCTGCTTCTGCTGGGTAAAGTACTACAAGAAATGTATTATTTCTCATAAATGCGTTATGAGGTATTCTGATTATCAAAAAAGAGTCATGCTATGCACATTCTCAAAATATGGCATAATAGAATGTACCGAATAATAATCTTGTTCTTTTTTTAATAGCAGCTTAAATTTAGTAACATATGAAAACTCTGCTCCTTTACAGCTTCTTTTTCATCTCTTTCAATTGTCAATATCATAAAATTATGTTTGTACATTATATACCCAAAAACATAAACTAATAATTTTTAAAATGCATTTTTCTCTTAAATTATGTAGAGAACAAAATATGAAGTTACAAACCAATGTTAAAATAATACTAGATTTTAATCTAATAATGTTTTAATGTATTAGTCTCAAGTCATGTAGAAAACAAAAATGTAGTTACAAACCATTATAATAATACTAACTTTCATAATTGTCCATATAATTACCTTTATTGAGATTTCTATTTCTTTGTACAGCGTTTAGTCTTGTTCTAAGTTTAATTTACACCTTCTTAAGATGACTCAAAAGCCAATTCACTATCATACAGAAATCTCAGGGACAACGTGACTTATTATGGTAAATATGCATAAGTGTCAACTAACAGATTTCAGATTCTCTGAGAAATATACTTTGTGTTTAAGTGTAAAAAATGTATGTTAATGTAAAGTACTTTATAAATAGAATTATATGTGCTGTTTTTAAGAAAATGAAAGATGTAAAAGTCTCAAGGTCACTTTCTTGAACTGCAGAAACTTCTTGATGAAAATAAATCACTAATCTGTTTTCTGGATTTCATTATCTTCTTTCAAAGATGACATTGTTTTTGCCTAGGCCAGCAATATAGTCTTTAATTCTGCCTCCCGTGTGCCAATACACAGCATCGAAACAGAAAACACTTAAGCATTGAAATCACAATCCTGAGAATGAAATAAAATCTTCTTCTACCACTTAGTAGTTTGTGACCAAGGATAACGTTTTTTAAAAACATTTCCCAGTTTTAGTTTCCTAATCTGCAAACTGGAGATAATTTTTACCACATTGAGTTCTTGCATGAATCCATGGGACAATTTAGGTAAAGCATTTAGAATTGTTCCTGGCACATAGTCTATGTTTAGCAAATGCTTTCTGTTAATATTATCCATTTTTAACTTAAAACAGTAGCTCATAGACGAGGTCCTACTAGTTTTGAGACTTAGTGAGCACATCTTTGTTGACTTAAAATGGACTATATCATCTCTTAATGGTTGTTTCTTTTTTCCAGATGGGAGAGGCCTAATCCCTTTAATCTTTGCTCATCATCATCTCATTGTGGATGCAGCATCTGGCGGCTTAGGGCATAATGAAATACTGTGGAGGTGGAGGGAGGATTCAGTGTTGCCCTAGCCTCTTAGTTGGAAAGTTCTCTCTCTGATTCCGAAGTGAAAGTCAGTTTTCCTGTATCTTCCTTTCAATTTTCCTACTCCTGCTTCCTGGGCTGCATCGACTGTGTAATCATTCTGATCATTGGACAAAGCTTCTAACATTTTTAAATAGAGATTTGTTTCAAATAAACATCTCTTTTCATTTCGACATCCCTGGTTCCTACAAGCTTTCCTGATAACTGTTTCCAAACATTTGTCATCCTGGTCACCCTCTTTTGTTCTTTGCGCCCTAAAGTGTTCTTGGAGCAGAACATGCTGTTCTAGATATTTCAAAGAATTGTGGATTTCTCTTCTTGTAGACACTATGTTTCCATTAATGCAGCATGAGATTGTACTCATTTAGGAAAAGCCTTGCTATGATAAGGCTTGAACTCAATGACAGTATTTGAATTTTTTCCTTGGAACAACTTGTTAAAATAGGTTTCCCTGGTCATGTAACTTTACTGATGGTATTTTGAACCTAATTCTAGGACTTTTCATTTCTATCTGCAAAATTTCATGTTACTACTTTCATCTAACTTCTTCAGTATATTCAGAATTTTCTATCATTGTAAGTATTTTATCTCAGCATTGAGGCATCTGATAATTTGACAGATATGCCTGAATAGATGATATATAATAATGGAATCCTTACTGATAAAGTTTATTACAGTAAGGCTCAATACACAAATGGCTGACATGCTGGACCCTTTATTCATGTTAGAAATGAACAATAATTGATAATTTTTAGTCTCTAGTCTTATCTTACCTCTTTCATGGTTAACAATTATTTTAATCGGGTGATTTACTGAATGAGACCAGTGAGTGTCTCATCATTCTATGACATAAATCATCTGGGACTGTAATGGACTTATACTCATATAAAGCATGTATGTATTCTCTTACCATTTCTACATGTTTTCTCAGTTGCAAAGTTTTTCTCTGAACACACACACACATACACACACACACACCCCACATATGCCTCTCTTGTTTATTTTTAAATTTTAAAATTTTGATTACCATATTTTATAATTTTTGTAGGTACATAGTAGATGTATATGAGGCTCTATCACTTTTTTTTTTTTTTTCCGGAGACAGAGTAGCACTCTGTCACCCAGGCTGGAGTGTTGTGGTGCCACTTTGGCCCACTGCAACCTACACCTCCCAGGTTCAAATGATTCTCCTGCCTCCACTTCCCAAGTGGCTGGGATTATAGGTGTGTGCCACCAGACCCAGCTAATTTTTGTATTTTTAGTCGATACAGGGTTTTGCCCTGTTGGCCAGACTGGTCTCAAACTCCTGTCCTCAAGTGATCTGCCCACCTCGGCCTCTAAAATGCTGGGATTACAGGCATAAGCCCTTGTGCCCGGCCCACCCCTCTTGTTTATGTAAGACTGGTATCATATGTAATATGATTTGGCTCTGTGTCCCCACTCAGATCTCAACTCGAATTTTAATCTCCATGTGTTAGGGGAGGGACTTGATGGGAGGTGATCGGATCATGGGAGTGTTTTCCCCCATGCTCTTCTCGTGATAGTGAGAACGTTCTTATGAGATCTGAATATAGACATGAAAGATACTAAGGTAGAGCATTGGAAGATTCTTCTCTGAAGAAATGGATTGGCAGGAGAAAAAAGACCTGACATGGGCATTTTACTGGTCCCTAATGAAATAACAGCCTAATTACTTTAAATTGCTGTTCACCACACAAAACCTCCAACATGTTTTTGGTGTTTTGTTGTTGTTGTTGTTGTTGCCTTTATTTTACATTTGAAGGGGGCGGGCGAAGATAACCTTACTTTGGAGAAAACCTGCTTCAAAAAAAGCTTCATTCAAAGCAAGGGAAAGGGAATTTGGAAGAAGCAAAAGCAATGCAGATAGAGAGTGAAAAATTTAAAAACCTGTAGATGTAATTAATAATGTTGTATTCTTAAAAAAGCATGTTATATTCCAAATAAAGAGCACATAAAGAATGAGAAAGAGGTCTTATCAATTAAAAATATAATAAAAACACAACATTTTGTAGAAGACTTGTGCTAAGAAGGGCAATATCTCCCACACAATAACAAAAAAGTCAAATAAATGTATAATGAATTACAAAATATATAATCATGACTGTAACAAGCCAGAAAGTTTAATTTCTAACTAACAGGAAATCCAGAGAGATAATGGAGAAAAAGGAGAAACAATCAGTGGTTAAATAAGTAATACAAAAAAATTTCTCAGAACTCTAGAAGGCATATTTTCAGATTCAAACATTTTTTTATAGCCCAGCATTATGAAAAATAAGCAACACAATATGGCATATCATTATGAAATTTTAGGTCATAAGACATAAATGACATAAGACATTCATTAAACATTCATTAAACTAAACTAGGCGAGAGGGAAAAAATAAAGGCCATATAACCAATGTAAATTAGCAAGAAAATAGGAAATTGCTTTAAAAGGCTGAAGGAATTCCTTACAGCTAAAAGATCATAACAAAGGATCTCAAAAAACCTTTTTTATCTTTTCATGGCAGAAAAGAACACAAATACATGAATAATTTATCTATATAATATCTATTGCACCTATTGCAAAGATGGAAAAGGTTTTGAAGCAAGTAATGTAGGCACATTTTTCAGCTAAAGCACATGAATTTTATTACATCTCTGTGGAATCTTACACAATCTTAACAATGGGATGTGTTACATAATTTATAAGAATAACCACTTGTTAAAAAGGAAACAGGTTCTGTAGGTAACCAAATGATTTATTAGCTGAAATTCTGCAAACAGATTTTTATTGGCAAGGAGAAAAGTGAGGAGAAGAAAACTATCTATCTATCTATCTATCTATCTATCTATCTATCTATCTATCTATCTAGTTTATCTATCTCTCTGTTATCTATCTTCATCATCATCATCTGTATCATCTATCATCATATCTCTATATAACCCAATTTATATATAATTCAGCCCTCTAAATGATTTTTGAGGAGTGATTTAAGTTAGGAAAGGTAAGTTGCCTTTGCTTCCTCTGAAAGTTATTTGAAAAAGAATACTAATTTTTCAACAATCAATTTGAAGGAGTTCAGCAAAAATTTATTATCTTTATTTCTTCTTTTTATTTATTTCTTCTTTTGATTTCTTGATATTCTGCTCCCATGCACTTTGAATAAAGGAATTATGTGAGGGTGTACAAAATAAAGAAACAATGATTTAGTTTGTATCTCTGTGTCAATCCTCTGGGTTAATTTTCTGCAGGCCATGTGCTACACATGTTAGCATATTACCACACAGTGCTCCACCAAATTTTTTCATCTTTACCAATTCAATGCAGTATAGTTTTGATTTGCATTTCTCAAGTTATCAATGAGGTTGAGTATCTTTTAATACTTTTGAGACTCACTTTTATTTTCATTTATGTGAATCTGTTGTTTCTATTGTTTTCTCCTTTGTTTTTATGTTAATCCTTTATTCATTGCTTATATTTTTGAGTCTCTGGCCCTTTTCTTATTGATTTGTAGAAACTTTCTTCTATTAGGAGAGCACCCATATTTCTGCAAATATTATTACTGTTTGTCAGCTTTTTCTTTTACTCTGTGCTTGTTGACTTTGCCATCAAGATTTTTAAAATATATTATATATTCAAATATATCAATCATTTACAAATGTTTCCTAAGCTTTTTATTACAGTTAGAAAGGCTGTGAAATCTAGAGAATTATAAAAAGTTCAGTCATGATTTCTTCTAGATTTATAAATTTTCATTTACTAAATGCACTTATGTATTTATTAGGGATATTTCTTATTGTAGTATGGGAGATATGAATCCAACTTTAATTTTTTCAGATTACATTCTATTAGAATTTATTAGTTCCAATATTACTTGTTGAATAATCCATCCCTTTCCCCTGGCACACACTGATTTGAAGCACCAAATTTATAATACACTTAATTCCTATAGGAATTTGGAAATATATCTAAATTTTCTCATAAGGGACTCTGCCCTATCAGTTTCAAAAATGGAAATTCCCCCCTACATATGAGAAGGGTGTTTGTGGACACTTCCTTCATGTCCAACTTTCATTTCTCATTAATAATCTTCGACAATCTTTTATAGCAGCTTCCACTAGAATAGAGATAACTGGGTTAGAAATGTTGAAGACTCACTTATAATTAGCTATAGTTTTGTATATTCTCTACCAGCCAATATGAGATTGTAGACACAGCTTCTAGGTACAACACATCATGGGATAAGTTAACCAGGTATATTTGTGCATACATTTTCTCAGATGTTGTAGATTCCCTGGAAAAGGTTTTACTACATATATCTCTTCTAATTTACACTTTGAACGGAAAAGGTAAGTTACTCGGTATGTGATGTTGTGCTCGGTGGGTGCTGGTTAATGTTACATATCTGTAAGAAATCTGAATTTTAAAACATTTGTAGGTCCACATTCAGGTATTTGAACTTTGTTACTTAAAGTTATCTGGGAAAAGTCCTTGTCTAAGGAATGAATGGGAAGATGGCTACGTTTATCTCCAAAAAAAAAAAAAACAAAACAAAACAAAAAAAAAGATTTCTGATGAACTTTCAGTCTCATATGCTGGGAACACTTATCCTAATGATTTTGATTGCATTATCTGGTAAGCTAGATGTAATTAATTTTAAACAGGTAAACTAAGTTTAGCAAGCATTACTCTTCTTAACGTGCTTTTTCTGGGGAGAGAGGGTACATGTATATTTTATGATCACTTGGCAAATAAATACATAAAAATAAAACTTGACTTCTCAGTGCAGGCTTTCATACATATTTTTCTATGACTTAAAATATTTCAATATACTTGTTCTAGAAAGAAGTAGATTTTCTAAAACTTTAGTTATATATTTTTATTATGTGATTCCATTATACTTAACGAGATATAGTGGGAAATGCAGTATTATGAAAACCAGTGAAGAGTAAATGGAGAATTTGTGTGTTTGTAGTGTTGAAACATGAAAAATATGTTAGCCCTTTTTTTAACCAATAAGAAAGAACAAGGAAAAGTATGGTTTTAGAAAAATAAACTTAGAGGAAATGTGACATACAATTATGAGTTTCAGTACATGCTTTTACTAATGAACTTGTGAACAGGTCTCCAGAAAAAACACGTTTTTTTTTTTCGTTTGTGAATCGTTAATGGCACTGGACATGCTTTAACTATATTGCCACGTGATTTATAAATCAAAAATGATAAAAAAAAAAAAAAAAAAAAACTTGGCCAGGTGTAGTGGCTCAGCCTGTAATCCCAGCACTTTGGGGGCTATCGCAGGCAGATCACGAGGGCAGGAGTTCAAGACCAGCCTGGCCACCATGGTGAAACCCCGTGTCTACTGAAAATACAAACATTAGCTGGGTATGGTGGCACATGCCTGTAATCCCACACTTGGGAGGCTGAGGCAGGAGAACTGCTTGCAGTGAGCCGAGATTGCACCACTGCACTCCAGTTTGGGCTACAGAGTGAGACCCCGTCTCAAATAATAATAACAATAATAATAATAATAATAACTTTCTGGCACTTTCATATTAGAGATGAAGGGAAGTAGTTATAAGGGAATGAAAATAATAGGACTGTTAATAATTTGGGAAACATAATTTCCTATTAAAGTAAAATAAACCTTTATATGCAGGACATAGGACATAAATGCAAGTTCTAAGAAATCTTTTTGTTTGTACTTGCCAAAAGCATATGTTATAACTTTAATACTAAATATATCATCCATATTTATTTTTGAAAGATAAACATCCTCAGATATTTTCAAAACCTATAAGCATTGTAAGATCAAGTATTAAAATTATGTAGTTTATGAGCCAGTATACATTCGATACACTTAACCTATAGCATTTAATTTTAAATGCCATTTTTAACATTCACATTCCCACTGATAGCATACAAAGGTTTCTATTTCTCTACATCCTTGCTGACTTACATTTTGTTTTTTTTGTATGTGTTTTCTTTGTGAATAGCAATCCCAACAGGTGTGAAGTAATATCTCATAATTTTGACCTGTATTTCCCTGATAAATAATGATGTTGAGCATCTTTTCATATACTTGTTTGGCCATTTTTATGTCTTCTTTGGAGAAATGTCCATTAAAGTCTTTTGCTCATTTGTTAATTGAATTGGTTTTCTTTGTTTATTTGTTTGTTGCTTTGGGTTGTATGAGTTGCTTATATTTCATAAATTAACCACTTATCAGATATGTAATTTGCAAATATTTTTATCTCGTTCTGTAGTTTACCTTTTCATTCTGTTGTTTTCTTTGCTGCAAAGGATTTTGTTTGTTTATTTCATATAATCCTTCTTGTCCATTTTTTTATGTTATTGTCTATGCTTTTGTTGTTGTGTCTGAGAAATCATTGCAAAGACCACACTCAAGAAATATGTCTCCTATGTTTTCTTTGAGTAGTTTTATAGTTTCAAGACTTATGTTTAAGTCTTTGATCTATTTTGAGTTTATTTTTTTGTAGATTATGTAAGATGGGGTCCAATTTTATTTTTTGTACGTGAATAGCAGCTTTCCCAACACTTGATGAAACAAACTATCTTTTCACCAATGTGTACTATTCTTGGCACCCTTGTCAAACGGTGCTATAGCTATGGAAAACAGTATGGCAGTTCCTCAAAAGTTAAAAAATAGAACTGCCATATGATTGATCAATTCCACTTCTGAACATATATCAAAAATAATTCAGGATTATCAAATCAGGATTTTGAAGAGAAATATGCAGCATTATTCACAATAGGCAAGATACCGAAACAACCCAAGTGTCTACTATCAACAGATGAATAAAGAAAATATAGTAAATCCATACAATGAAAGAAATTCCGTTATTTGCAAGAACATGGATGAATCTTGAGGAAATTATTCTAAGTGAAATAAGCCAATCACAGAAGGATAAATATTGCATGATTCCACTTAAATGGGGCATCTATAATAGTCCATCTCAGAGAAGCAGAGAATGCAATAGTGGTTTTCAGGTGCTTGGGTGTGGAGGAAATAAGAAATTTTTATCCAACCTGTGTAAAGCTTCATTTATGCTAGGTGAATAAGTTCTAGGGCTCTGCTGTATAATGAAGTGCCTGCAGTTAAGAGTACAGTACTATGCACTTTAAAATTTGTTAAGAATATAGGTTTTATAATAAGTGTTCTTACCACCCAAATAAAAAGAAAGAAAGGAATAAAGCAAAGAAAGAATAAAAGAAAAGAAAAGAAAGGGACAAAAGGAAATTTTGAGAGTTGTTGGATGTCTATTACCTTGATTGCAATAATTGTACCATGAGTGTTTGCTTATGTCCAAACTCATCAAACTGTACACATTAAATATGTGCAGTTTTTGTATATAAATTATGCCTCAATAAATCTGTTCAAGATACATAAAATGCAGGCACTTTATATGAGAAGCTTAGGCACATTCACTAATTACTCAAGAATTTTGGAAATGGAGAATTAATTTCATGTTATGAATAGAAATATATCTTTATTAGATGTGCCAGAACTCACATAATTCTTTTGGCATTAGGCTTATTCTTTACAGCCTTTTGATGATTATTTGTTGAGATCTCTCAGCTTGAGTGCACCATGTTCTTTCCAAATGTAATCCATCAAATTTTTTAACCCCATATGAAAAGATTCCCTTATGCCAATTGAAATAAATATTTTGAAATCAAGACGGAGATGTGCAGAAGGGAAAAGGTGGTATGGATTTGTTCTGCCAAATCATTTCACGCAGAATACCTGAGTTATACCCAGCACCTAAGCAAGCCAGGGTAGCTTGCAGGAATTTGGTTTCTAAAGATGGAAAAGACCCCCAAGGAACTGACTTGTATTTTTCATTTAATTCAATTTACAGAAATAGGTTTGAGGGGGTTTAGCAGTTTAATGCTCTATCAAACCACTCCAACACTCAGTAACTTAAGGCAATAAACATTCATTTACGTCACAAATCTCAAGTTTAGCTGGGCGGGATCTACTAGTCTTAGCTAGACTCTTCCATATGTCAGGGGTAGGCTGGAGTTGGCGTGATTTTGAATGGCCTTGGCTGAGCTACCTAAATTCCTTTCCATGTGTCTCATCTTCCAGCAAACTAGCCTTGGTGTGTCCTTCTTACGGATGATAGAGAGCTAAAGAGAGTAAGCCATATTGTACAAGTGATTTTTTAGACCCCGTTTGTCTGAGCAAGTCACATGGCTGACCCCAGAGTTAGAGCGGGGAGGACCTTACAAAGCTTTATGACAAAGGGCGTAGATACAGGAAGAGGTGAAGAATTAGTGCTATTTTGCAATATGCCACTGTGATTGTCCTACAATCATGTTTTCTACAATGAATATGCACACTTTATGTGTGCTCTAATGCTTCCAGAGAGCAGAACTACTTCAAAGCTATTAAAATCTCACAAGAGAGTACAGAGTTAAAGCTGTATTGCCTTATGGCACCATGTCCTATAAACATTGCACTAAAATACTCAGAGTTCATACTGTTGACTAATAATAGGAAAGATGCCATTTGGGAACATTATTCTGATACTGAAGCCTACTGGAACTTTAACCACAATGCAGTTCAGATTTTCATACATGTATCCCTTAGGAGAAATAAAGAAAACTAATTAAATGTTGAATTATTGCTCCCAAGCAACCCATTTGTGAAGGATAATGATCTCACCTGGAAGATAAAAGTTTTCAAGTGATCAGGTTCTTCAGCTCATGAAGCATTATCAAACACCTGAGAGTAATATGTAAAAGGCCTTCCTTTAGTTCCTTGGGCTAATTAAGAAGAATGGCGTCTCTAAGGAGTCTTCATGCACCAGGCTTCCACAAGTGCCTCATTGTAGGGTTTTCAGTTATAAGTCATGACTCGCAGCTGCTGGGTTTTGTTCAAGATCATGAAGTTTATTTTCAAGATGTGGTATAAATTTTTCTTCTTAGACTCCATTGCCAAGCAAACACTACCACCATTCAGCTCATAAATTGTACAACACAATAAGCAATTGCACACATTTTTTACTAGTTCTGTTTTCTTCTACCCCATGAAAAGTCTAAAAAATGCCACTTACTATGACTTGCTATTACATGAATTTCGACAGGTTCTACCAATTTTATAGTCTTCTTGTGTCATGAAATTCTAAATTTTCTTCATCTAAAGTATGGTAACCTCACTAAAAATAAAAACATTGTAATATATGTAATTAATATTAATAATGGCTAAAATTTGTTGGGCACTTACTGCTTGGATGATTTTACGTCCATATAATATATGTTATATATCTGATGTATATTACACATGTTATGTATATGTTATTTATATATAACAGATATAAAAAAATTATGTTACTTGATTTTTGCAGCAATTCTAAACAAGGGTATAATAATTATCAGGATATTTAAGCTCAGAGCAACATGTTTCTAACAGATTGGATCTTGTAGATCAAGGGAAAGAGTGATTGTGCTCAGCTTGGGAGCCATTTCCTATGTTATCTGGAAATCGACTCCACATAGAAATCTAGGAAGATTGTAGGACTCATCTCCTTTGTTACTTTTCTCTGTACCACAGCCCTATACTGCCTCTTGTTCAATGTCTGAAAACTGTTGTTTTACATATTCCTTCCAGTTATTTATTTATTTATTTATTACAAAAACAATAAGTTTAGTACCTGTTACTGGGGCATGGCAGAAGCCATTTAACTTTTCCAAGTAGAAGGAAGATATAAAGAATTTTGAAAGGGCCAATTAACAGTATCTACCACACCTTTCCATTCTGATTTTGTCTTTGAAACTCTTTTTTGGACCACCAAGGACTACATAAATCGAATGAAATGATAAGAATTATTTCAGTTCATTAGAAAATACAGATGTTTTGTTACCACAAAAGCCAAACATAACTCTTAAATTAAAAATCAACATCAGACTTCCAGGTAAAAAAATGCAGAGTAATTAAGAGTTAATTGTCTAATGCTCCACAGTCCTTGAGGTCTGTCTTACCTTAACATTTCAGGCTTAGCGAATACTAGTCCAGATCTTATGCATGGGGTGATTTGGGGGCAGTCATTTTTTCTGTGCCTGTTAATACCTTCATGGTGACACAACTTAGCATTATGCTCTTCTCTCTCTCTTTAGCTTTGAATTTCAAGTTATCAAATTATACACTAATCCTTGGCAACCATTTCAAACCATCTTTCTCTGAAATGTGCTGGGCTCTTTACAGATGTCAATCTGAATATTCCTTCAACTTAGGAAATACTGTTAATATTATGTATTCAAATCATTTCTCTGCTCAATTTGTTGATTTCTATCTGTTAGGAGATCCAATTTTTTTTTATGTTGTTTCATTTTCATCTTGCCCCAATGTCAACTATTTTCTCACAAATTGTTTGGATTTCTTAGCCTTCTTCTCAGCATTTTCTACAATTATCTCAAGTCATTCTTCTACGTTATCATCTCAATTTTAAGGTATATTTCATTTAAGGAGTGAGAAGTGTGTAGCATTTTTTTACCTGGAAGTCTGATGCTGATTTTTAACTAAGAGTTAAGTTTGGATTTTGTGGTCATAAAACATCTATTTTTCCTAAAGAACTGAAATAATTCTTATCATTTAATTACATTTATGTAGGCTTAGTTGCCAACACGTTTAATACACTAGCTCTTCTAAACCTGATTTTCTGTATAAGTGTCTATCCCCAAACTTGTATAACATGATGTTATTTTAATTTAGTGTTAGTGACTCGGTGTACTTCTTGCTTTCGACTGTAAGCCAATTCAAGTTCTGTTTGGAGTTAAGTAAAGTATGCAATTTAAAAACAAAATCACTTTCTTGGAAACAAAATGATATACCCTAAATCCCTATTATAACAACAGCTTCTCAGCCAACTGTCAAAATATTTTCTCCCACCATCATAAAGGGGCTCAAAATATTTTAATTTTGTGGCTTTTTAAAACCAAAGGAAATTAAATTAAAAAGTTAAAATAAGCACACATGATCCAACCAAATAGTCACTTTTATAGAATCCTTCAAATAGAAATTTAGTTCACAAGTGGAGACCCATTACTATGTATTTTAAGTTTTTTTGATCTGGTCATTATGCCCTTAGTTTACAAGAAGAGATGGAAAAAACAGCTCTGTGAAAATTACTTAGAGAGATGTCAATGAAGATGAAATTCCTTCTGTCAATCTGATTTGTCTTCATGAAAATCTAAGGAAGAAATTTTGCTGAAGTTACAGTATTGACAAAGGGTGAAACTACCTCTGAGAATAACATTTTAATCCTAAGAACTGAGACTCGCAAGTAGTATGTTTCCCTTTCTGGTTTGACTATTCAGAAATTCCAAACAACACTGTGACCTATTTCTATCAACTATTTGGGATTGGGATTGCATGCTGTATATTTCCAGTATTGGTCTTTCTCTGACTCCATTTTTATTCCTATTTTTCATTTTTCTTTTTGTAATTTATTTAGTTTTTCATTTGAAGGCTCTAACACATGTAAAAATACTTAGAGTTTGGCCTAATAAATAAATCAAATACCTAACCATTCATTCCATCACAGGTAGGGTAAGAATCTATACTTAAAATTTTATTAATGAAATGGATAAAATTATAAAGCCACTTCAATCAAAACAAAACTTATATGTCGATTTATCTCAGGCCCCTTTAGAGTACCAAAAAAAAAAAAAAAAAAAGAAAAAAAGAAACATATTAATACACAACAAAGACATTTTAAAATATACTACTGTTTTATGTATATTATTTCTGTCAAATAATATACATAATGCCTTAAACGATAAGGGCAAATTCCTATGATGTTACAAGTAACCTAATGGAATGCAAGAGTCTATTACTTGCATTAGTAATCTTAATTTAGTTTCTATAATATGAATAGAAAATATCTTCAAGTAAATACTTCAAATGTTAAATGTTACTCATAATTGGTGTGACTGCAGATCATTTGTATTTTGTCTTGGTTTTACAGTTTTCATACATTCTACCATGAATATCTATTACTTTTATTAATAGAAACATATTGGGCAGAGCAAGATGGCCGAATAGGAACAGCTCCAATCTCCAGCTCCCAGTGCCAGCAACACAGAAGACAGGTGATTACTGCATTTTCAACTGAGGTACTGGGTTCATCTCACTAAGGAGTGCCGGACAATGGGTGCTGGTCAGCTGCTGCAGCCCGACCAGCGAGAGCTGAAGCAGGGTGAGGCATCGCCTCACCTGGGAAGCGCAAGAGTGAAGGGGATCCCTTTTCCTAGCCAGGGGAACTGAGACACACAACACCTGGAAAATCGGGTAACTCCCACCCCAATACTGCGCTTTACCAAGGGTCTTAGCAAACGGGCACACCAGGAGATTATATCCCACACCTGGCCAGGAGGGTCCTACGCCCATGGAGCCTCCCTCATTGCTAGCACAGCAGTCTGTGATCTAACGGCAAGGCAGCAGTGAGGCTGGGGGGGGGGGGCGCCTGCCATTGCTGAGGCTTAAGTAGGTAAACAAAGCTGCTGGGAAGCTCGAGCTGGGTGGAGCTCACAGCAGCTCAAGGAGGTCTGCCTGTCTCTGTAGACTCCACCTCTGGGGACAGGGCACAGCTAAACAACAACAACAACAACAAAAGCAGCAGAAACCTCTGCAGACGCAAACGACTCTGTCTGACAGCTTTGAAGAGAGCAGTGGATCTCCCAACATGGAGGTTGAGATCTGAGAATGGACAGACTGCCTGCTCAAGTGGGTCCCTGACCCCTGAGTAACCTAACTGGGAGACATCCCCTACTAGGGGCAGACCGACACCCCACACCTCACACGGTGGAGTACACCCCTGAGAGGAAGCTTCCAAAGCAAGAATCAGACAGGTACACTTGCTGTTCAGCAATATTCTATCTTCTGCAGCCTCTGCTGCTGATACCCAGGCAAACAGGGTCTGGAGTGGACCTCAAGCAATCTCCAACAGACCTACAGCTGAGGGTCCTGACTGTTAGAAGGAAAACTAACAAACAGGAAGGACACCCACACCAAAACCCCATCAGTACGTCACCATCATCAAAGACCAGAGGCAGACAAAACCACAAAAATGGGGAAAAAGCAGGGCAGAAAGCTGGAAATTCAAAAAATTAGAGCGCATCTCCCCCTGCAAAGGAACGCAGCTCATCACCAGCAATGGATCAAATCTGGACGGAGAATGACTTTGACAAGATGAGAGAAGAAGGCTTCAGTCCATCAAACTTCTCAGAGCTAAAGGAGGAATTACGTACCCAGTGCAAAAAAAAAACAAAAATCTTGAAAAAAGAGTGGAAGAATTGATAACTAGAATAATTAATGCAGAGAAGGCCATAAACGAACTGAACTGACAGAGATGAAAACCATGACACCAGAAATACATGACAAATGCACAAGCTTCAGTAACTGACTCAATCAACTGGAAGAAAGAGTATCAGCAATTGAGGATCAAATAAATGAAATGAAGTGAGAAGAGAAACCTAAAGAAAAAATAAGAAAAAGAAATGAACAAAGCCTGCAAGAAGTATGGGATTATGTAAAAAGACCAAATCTACGTCTGATTGGGGTGCCTGAAAGTGAGGGAGAAAATGGAACCAAGTTGGAAAACACTCTTCAGGATATCATCCAGGAGAACTTCCCCAACCTAGTAGGGCAGGCCAACATTCAAATCCAGGAAATACAGAGAACGCCACAAAGATACTCCTCGAGAAGA
This sequence comes from Theropithecus gelada, assembly GCF_003255815.1. NCBI lineage: Eukaryota > Metazoa > Chordata > Mammalia > Primates > Cercopithecidae > Theropithecus > Theropithecus gelada. Next base: position 149,036,738 of record NC_037670.1, on the reverse strand, counting down.
GCAACTCCAAGACACATAATTGCCAGATTCACCAAAGTTGAAATGAAGGAAAAAATCTTAAGGGCAGCCAGAGAGAAAGGTCGGGTTACCCACAAAGGGAAGCCCATCAGACTCACAGCAGATCTCTCGGCAGAAACTCTACAAGCCAGAAGAGAGTGGGGGCCAATATTCAACATTCTTAAAGAAAAGAATTTTAAACCCAGAATTTCATATCCAGCCAAACTAAGTTTCATAAGTGAAGGAGAAATAAAATCCTTTACAGATAAGCAAATGCTTAGAGATTTTGTCACCACCAGGCCTGCCTTACAAGAGACCCTGCAGGAAGCACTAAACATGGAAAGGAACAACCGGTACCAGCCATTGCAAAAACATGCCAAAATGTAAAGACCATCGAGGCTAGGAAGAAACTGCATCAACTAACGAGCAAAATAACCAGTTAATATCATAATGGCAGGATCAAGTTCACACATAACAATCTTAACCTTAAATGTAAATAGACTAAATGCTCCAATTAAAAGACATAGACTGGCAAACTGGATAAAGAGTCAAGATCCATCAGTTTGCTGTATTCAGGAGACCCATCTCACATGCAGAGACATACATAGGCTCAAAATAAAGGGATGGAGGAAGATCTACCAAGCAAATGGAGAACAAAAGAAAGCAAGGGTTGCAATCCTAGTCTCTGATAAAACAGACTTTAAACCATCAAAGATCAAAAGAGACAAAGAAGGCCATTACATAATGGTAAAGGGATCAATTTAACAGGAAGAGCTAACTATCCTAAATATATATGCACCCAATACAGGAGCACCCAGATTCATAAAGCAAGTCCTTAGAGACTTACAAAGAGACTTAGACTCCCATACAATAATAATGGGAGACTTCAACACCCCACTGTCAACATTAGACAGATCAACGAGACAGAAAGTTAATAAGGATATCCAGGAATTGAACTCATCTCTGCAGCAAGCAGACCTAATAGACATCTACAGAACTCTCCACCCCAAATCAACAGAATATACATTCTTCTCAGCACCACATCACACTTATTCCAAAATTGACCACATAGTTGGAAGTAAAGCACTCCTCAGCAAATGTAAAAGAACAGAAATTATAACAAACTGTCTTAGACCACAGTGCAATCAAACTAGAACTCAGGACTAAGAAACTCAATCAAAATCACTCAACTACATGGAGATGGAATAACCTGCTCCTGAATGACTACTGGGTACATAATGAAATGAAGGCAGAAATAAAGATGTTCTTTGAAACCAATGAGAACAAATATACAATTTACCAGAATATCTGAGACACATTTAAAGCAGTGTGTAGAGGGAAATTTATAGCACTAAATGCCCACAAGAGAAAGCTGGAAAGATCTAAAATTGACACTCTAACATCACAATTAAAAGAACTAGAGAACCAAGAGCAAACACATTCAAAAGCTAGCAGAAGGCAAGAAATAACTAAGATCAGAGCAGAACTGAAGGAGGTAGAGACACAAAAAACCCTCCAAAAAATCAATGAATCCAGGAGTTGGTTTTTTGAAAAGATCAACAAAATTGATAGACCGCTAGCAAGACTAATAAAGAAGAAAAGAGAGAAGAATCAAATAGATGCAATAAAAAATCATAAAGGGGATATCACCACTGACCCCACAGAAATACAAACTACCATCAGAGAATACTATAAACACCTCTACGCAAATAAACTAGAAAACCTAGAAGAAATGGATAATTTCCTGGACACTTACACTCTCCCAAGACTAAACCAGGAAGAAGTTGAATTCCTGAATAGACCAATAGCAGGCTCTGAAATTGAGGCAATAATTAATAGCCTACCAACCAAAAAAAGTCCAGGACCAGATGGATTCACAGCTGAATTCTACCAGAGGTACAAGGAAGAGCTGGCACCATTCCTTCTGAAACTATTCCGATCAATAGAAAAAGAGGGAATCCTCCCTAACACATTTTATGAGGCCAACGTCATCCTGATACCAAAGCCTGGCAGAGACACAACAAAAAAAGAGAATTTTAGACCAATATCCCTGATGAACATCGATGCAAAAATCCTCAATAAAATACTGGCAAACCGGATTCAGCAGCACATCAAAAACCTTATCCACCATGATCAAGTGGGCTTCATCCCTGGGATGCAAGGCTGGTTCAACATTCGCAAATCAATAAACATAATCCAGCATATAAACAGAACCAAAGACAAAAACCACATGATTATCTCAATAGATGCAGAAAAGGCCTTTGACAAAATTGAACTGCCCTTCATGCTAAAAACGCTCAATAAATTCGGTATTGATGGAATGTATCTCAAAATAATAAGAGTTCTTTATGACAAACCCACAGCCAATATCATACTGAATGGGCAAAAACTGGAAGTATTCCCTTTGAAAACTGGCACAAGACAGGGATGCCCTCTCTCACCACTCCTATTCAACATAGTGTTGGAAGTTCTGGCTAGGGCAATCAGGCAAGAGAAAGAAATCAAGGGTATTCAGTTAGGAAAAGAAGAAGTCAAATTGTCCCTGTTTGCAGATGACATGATTGTATATTTAGAAAACTCCATTGTCTCAGCCCAAAATCTCCTTAAGCTGATAAGAAACTTCAGCAAAGTCTCAGGATACAAAATCAATGTGCAAAAATCACAAGCATTCGTATACACCAGTAACAGACAGGGAGCCAAATCATGAAGGAACTTCCATTCACAATTGCTTCAAAGAGAATCAAATACCTAGGAATCCAACTTACAAGGGATGTAAAGGACCTCTTCGAGGAGAACTACAAACCACTGCTCAGTGAAATAAAAGAGGACACAAACAAATGGAAGAATATACCATGCTCGTGGATAGGAAGAATCAATATCGTGAAAATGGCCATACTGCCCAAGGTAATTTATAGATTCAATGCCATCCCCATCAAGCTACCAATGAGTTTCTTCACAGAATTGGAAAAAACTGCTTTAAAGTTCATATGGAACCAAAAAAGAGCCCGCATCTCCAAGACAATCCTAAGTCAAAAGAACAAAGCTGGAGGCATCACGCTACCTGACTTCAAACTCTACTACAAGGCTACAGTAACCAAAACAGCAATGGTACTGGTACCAAAACAGAGATACAGACCAATGGAACAGAACAGAGTCCTCAGAAATAATACCACACATCTACAGCCATCTGATCTTTGACAAACCTGACAAAAACAAGAAATGGGGAAGGATTCCCTATTTAATAAATGGTGCTGGGAAAATTGGCTAGCCATAAGTAGAAAGCTGAAACTGGATCCTTTCCTTACTCCTTATACGAAAATTAATTCAAGATGGATTAGAGACTTGAATGTTAGACCTAATACCATAAAAACCCTAGAAGAAAACCTAGGTAATACCATCCAGGACATAGGCATGGGCAAGAACTTCATGTCTAAAACACCAAAAGCGATGGCAGCAAAAGCCAAAATTGACAAATGGGATCTCATTAAACTAAAGAGCTTCTGCACAGCAAAAGAAACTACCATCAGAGTGAACAGGCTATCTACAGAATGGGAGAAAATTTTTGCAATCTACTCATCTGACAAAGGGCTAATATCCAGAACCTACAAAGAACTCAAACAAATTTACAAGAAAAAAAAAAAACAGCCCCATCAAAAAGTGGGCAAAGTATATGAACAGACATTTCTCAAGAGAAGACATTCATACAGCCAACAGACACATGAAAAAATGCTCATCATCACTGGCCATCAGAGAAATGCAAATCAAAACCACAATGAGATACCATCTGACACCAGTTAGAATGGCAATCATTAAAAAGTCAGGAAACAACAGGTGCTGGAGAGGATGTGGAGAAATAGGAACACTTTTACACTGTTGGTGGGATTGTAAACTAGTTCAACCATTGTGGAAAACAGTATGGCAATTCCTCAAGGATCTAGAACTAGAAGTACCATATGACCCAGCCATCCCATCCCATTACTGGGTATATACCCAAAGGATTATAAATCATGCTACTATAAAGACACATGCACACGTATGTTTATTGTGGCACTATTCATAATAGCAAAGACTTGGAATCAACCCAAATGTTCATCAGTGACAGACTGGATTAAGAAAATGTGGCACATATACACCATGGAATACTATGCAGCCATAAAAAAGGATGAGTTTGCGTCCTTTGTAGGGACATGATGCAGCTGGAAACCATCATTCTCAGCAAACTATCGCAAGAACAGAAAACCAAACACCGCATGTTCTCACTCATAGGTGGGAACTGAACAATGAGATCACTTGGACTCGGGAAGGGGAACATCACACACCGGGGCCTATCATGGGGAGGGGGAAGGGGGGAGAGATTGCATTGGGAGTTATACCTGATGTAAATTACTAGTTGATGGGTGCTGACGAGTTGATGGGTGCAGCACACCAACATGGCACAAGTATACATACGTAACAAACCTGCACGTTATGCACATGTACCCTATAACTTAAAGTATAATAATAATAAAAAATAAAAAAATAAAAAATAAAAATAATCAATAGAAACATATACCATTTTAAGTCACCTTTTAATTTTCAGTTTTCTGCCATAATCTTGAAACATGCTTTGTGGAAACAGATATTAGTATTATTTGTCACCTTAAGTCATTTACTTAAACCCTATTCCTTCTATTCACACACAAAAAATGTCTACCTTGTTAAGCTTACTAAGGAAAATATAAGATTTTAACTTTCAAAGAAATTGTTGTTTTCCTGCAAAAATATCCAGAGAGGGTTCTCTTTTAGTCACAACAGTCAGGGTGATTTCTTTGTCACAAAGATGAAAATCTAAAGTGTTAAAGTCTTATGTCTAGGGACTCAAAATGATCACTTGAGCTCAGGAATTTTCTGTGACTCATGAAATAAGAAAGGTGACCCGAATTTTGATCATACTGACTATTTTGGAAACAAGACTTATTTTATAGAATGCCAACACTAAAGAAGTTGAACTTTTCAACACTATTTAATTTTACACTTTTACTTCAATGGCTTTCACATTCTTAAAAAGGTAGTGTGAAAAATCTGTTAGTGCGAGAGATGTCATGATTACAAAGCTGCCATTTCCTCTCATGGATAATTATACTGATTCCATTTCCATATTATTCTCTGCTGTTGACATTAGTATCATGTCTCACATGTTGAGAACATAAAGAGTATATTTTATTTCAAAGGAGATAAAAACAAGAGATGAATTGTAATTGCTCATGTTGAGTTATGAGTAACTTTTTCTCCTCGGCAAAATGAGTACTATTTTTAGACCAGCTCCCAGTTCATTGAGCACTTGGTAATTTCTTTTACTTGGTCTTAATGTTTTCTTCACAATAAAAATATACTCTCTTAAGTGTGGGATGAATATGTTTTCTTTCTTTTGTTGTCTAGTCTACATTTATAGCTAAATTATTGCTTTTCAAGGACTTTGTTTTAGCTGTGTGTGTGTGTGTGTGTGTGTGTGTCAGGAAAACAAAACCAAAGAATTCTAAACAAAAAATGTGTTGTTACATCTAATTATTTTACTATTGCCAATAGTGTGAGACATCAAAATTTTAAAAAATTTTAAAAGAGTTATTATTTTATCTATAACATTAAGCTGTTCTACATTCCCAACAGTTGATGGTGTGTTTGAATATCCAGGTATGGGCACAGTGAAAACAATTTTAGTTAACATTTTTTTTTTTTGGCACTAGAATTAATAACAACTGTAAACAATATTAGCTGATTATCACTTTTTTCTCCTTCATTTGTTATCAAAAGTCTCTGGACTTGTAATTCTATGAGAACACCTTAAGATTGTTCAGATTCTTTCTCCAAAGATAATTTTATTTTATTTTAAAACATGCTATCAAACAGCATTACTTGCTAAAGATAAATCTTTTGTGAAAAGAAGAGTTAATTGGTGTGGCAAACTTCATTGTTGTCTTCTTTTAAGTAATTGCAACAGCCACCACCAATCTTTAGCAACCACCACCCTGATCAGTCAGCAGCCATTAACATCAAGGCAAGACACTCCACCAGCATAAAGATTATAGCTCTCCAAAGGCTCAGGTGACTGTTAGCCTTTTTCAGCAATAAAGCATTTTAAATTTAATTTCAAAAATATGCTGAAAACAAATTATGCTTTTAGGGTTTTTAAGTCTCTGTAAAATAAAAACATTTATTGAAGTGATATTTGACTAGCATTTTCCCTGGTATGACTCACACCAAATGTATATAAATAAAAGTGAGGGAATTTCCTATCTTTGGGAATTCTTGGGCACTTAAAAAACACTGCTTCTAGTCTCAACCTTTTTGTCTCTTAAAATTCATTCAAAGATTTGGACTCTGCTTCTAATATTTTGTGAACGATGGAAGAAGCTAAACATGTTTGGAAAAAAAAAAAAAAAGGAAGAAGCTTAGCATCATGTTTAAAAATGGTGCTCCTTTTGCCGAGGAGAAATATTTATTTGCATGTTTGAAAAAGGCCAAAGGTCAGATTGTGTTTATAAACTTTAAACCACTGCTCTTGCAGTTTCACAGCTGTTATCCGCCACCCCCCCCCACACCCCCCCAGTAGTAATGCTTCTTTTGCCTGAAAATTGACTTTCAAAGATCATCATATTATCTTTTATTTCTCTTTGGAATACAGATTCTTAAAGAAATTGCCTTTTCTTTTACTTTTTTTTTTTTTTTTTTGGTTCATGAACTCTCAAATGTCCACAAATAGGGGAACATCCATCTTATTTTCCCCATCTTACAAAAGGCAAAGAAAATGAAAACTTGCTATTCCTCATTTTCCTTTTGTTGTCCCTTACAACCAAACTTCCCAAGTTTTGCTACTCACAATCTCGGATTCATAATGTCAAATCTCATAATCTTAAATAAAACTCACAAAATTTCAAAGTTTCTCCTTTTATTCTCTCTTGAATCATTCTAACTAACTGACTTTCATCTCTGCCATTCCACTAAAACTACTTCTGTCAAGGTCCATTACCTCTCCGTAGTTAACTCCACGGCCATCACTGTCTTCAACATGATTGACCTACCCGCTGCTTTCAAGACAGCTGATCCTTTACACCAGGGTGTCCAATCTTTTTGCTTCCCTGGGCCTCACTGGAAGAACAATAGTTATCTTGGGCCACAGGTAGAATACACTAACACCAACAATAGCTGATGAGCTAAAAAAACAATCACAAAAAGCCCCATAAGGTTTTAAGAAAGTTTACAAATTTGTGTAGCGCTGCATTCAAAGCCGTCCTGGGCCGCATGCGACCCACAGGCTGTGGGTTGGACAAGCTTGCTTTAGGCCCTAAGAAACTTTTCTTTTAGCTTTTAGGAGTTTTACTACTACCTAGTTTCTTTTGCTAACTCCTCCTCCTTTCTCTGACAACTAAAGAGTGGAATGACCCAGACTCAGCCCTTGAACCTCTTCTCTTCTCTCTATACCTTTTACTTTTATGAGTTCATCTAATTCATTGATTTAAATCCTTTCTATATACCAGTGATGCCCAAATGTATTCATCATGTCTGAAACTCTCCCTTAAATGCCACACTTATGTAACCTATTGCCTCATCTAAATCTCTCTGAACTTCTAACGGGAAACTCAACCTTTAATGTCTAAACTTGCCCCGCTATTGTTTTTCCAGTCTCAATTAATGGCCACTCCATCCTTCCAGTTGATAAAGCCAAAAAAGCTTGGAGTCACACTATATACTCTCATATTTCACATTCACTTAATCAGCAAATTCTATTAGAATTTCTTTCTAAACACATCCAGCGCTATTGACAGGATCCCCAGCAGGCATTATCTTTTAGCTGGATCATCATATGATAACCTCCAAAACGGTCTTTCCGCTTCTGTTCTTGTGCCCTTATTTTCCAAAATGCAAGAGATCTTCTTAAAATAAGAGGAAAACCATGTTGCTTTTCTATTCAGAACTTGCTAATGGCTTTCTTTCTTAGCGTAATAGAAATGTTCTTATTATGACTGAAAGATCCTAAAATTAGGCTACGCTGGCCTCCTTAACCTCTATCTCAGATCAATAGCTCACACTGACCTCCTGGATTTTCCTCGGATACTCTAGGTATGCTTCTGCCTCAGAGCTTTTGTGTTTGCTTCTTCCTTTGTCTGGAATGCTCTGCTCCCAGGTATTCATATAGCTTCCTTTCTCATCTTGTTCAGGTCTTTACTGAAGTGTCACACTTTCAATGTCACCTTCCCTGGATGCTCTATTTAAAATTTCATCTCCACAAGTTCCTTGTCCTATCTCTCTACTTTATTTTCTTACTTAGCAGACATCACCATCTAACATAGAATACATTTTAAAATTTGACTTGCTTGTCGGTCTCTCTCAAAACAATAATGTAAATCTGAGTTCCATCTCTTTTGTTCAGATCTGTATCAACATAACCTAAAACTGTTTAAAACATGTGGGGTACACAATAAATATTTGTAGAATGATTGAATGAATGAATGCACACAAAATTATGACAAATGTAGCATACTTTTAAACTTTGAAGTGAGTTATGTTATTTGGGGATAGTAATTTTTTCTTCCAAAATATTTTGTATCCACTGATATTAAATTTAGGTTTTATTAGATTGTACTTCCATTACCTTACACAAAATACTCAAAACAGATACTTCATAGCATTTCTTGGATATAAAATTTTTTGCACACACATAAATGGAAATGAAGAGATGTGTTAGGAGACATAAACAGAGTAAGAATCACCAGGTTAAAATTTTAAATTGTATCACATAATATAATGTAAGAATAACTGAATTAAATTGATAGGTAAGAGAGTGGACACAAAATAATATAGAAACTCCCCTTGCCTTAGGCAATAGAATAGAATTGTTGAAGAGCTTTGCACAGACACATCTTGAAAACTTTAGATGGTACCAAAACAATATCCTGAGAAGGATTTTCTTCATGGGTATACTGTCCATTGAGACCATTTTCTAGGAAGAATATCAGATCTACTTGTAATTATACATACATACTTTGAGTAATCTAATTTTTTTCTCCAAGAGAAAGGCTAACTAATGGCCAATATATGCCCTTGTTCTATTCCTTGGATCAAGATTCTGCCTTCTTTAGGCAGACTGGATGGGACATTGTGGATTTGTTCTGGATCATTCAAGAGTATCAGTGGCTAGTCTATGGAGAACATGGAGGGGAGTCAGGACAGGAGTTTTAGTTTCAGTTCTTTTTTCCCCTCCCTTCCTTTGTCCACCATGCATTCCTCAATATACAATGTTTGACAACTGTAATAGTTTGTTAATGACACATTTGAAAGTTGTGGGGTCAAATTCATTTTGTATGTGAAACAGCTTTTTAAGGTCTTAATTGGGAAATTATAATATGATTGTTTGCCAGGGATGTTGTGGAAAGAATTCTTGAATTGTATGAGAGGTTGGACTAAATATATCCTTCAATTTCAATTCCAAGCTTCTAGATTTGATTATCTTAAAAAGTTATTTATTTACACATTGCACTTTAGTGTTCATGCAAGGAAATGGAATTTCATTCCTTAACCTTATTTCTAATTTCTTTTTAATAGAAATCTATAGCAGAAAAAACATTTTTTACTCTATGAATTTTGGATGAATAAAAATAGAGGCTGGAAGCAATTGGCAGTTGGTTTCTATAGGAAAAAAGCTGGAATATTTTAAAATATAAATTACATGTCACAGAAAATGTATTAAAGACAGAAACCTGGCTCTAGTTGAAGAGCAATATAATGTATCACTTGGCCCAGGTTTGTTCCCTTCTAAGAAAGAAGGTGGCAGAATATGAATTGTTCTCTGAAAATGTAGATTAAAAAGTAAAATGCATTTTGATGTGTAAATATATCAACAGACTTATTAATGAAAACAGGAAACTAGCAATTGGACCCCTGGAAAAAAAAAAATCATACGGTGTAGTATTTGGGTCACAGCATGATAAATATAAAAAAAAGAGTTCCTAAAAATCAGTCTCTGAGTATTATACAGATTTTGAACCATTTATTGTTATTCTTTGTAGATCTCATATAACATGAATAAGAAACTTTAGACATTAAAGAAAAACTAAATATAAAATTATTTTAGGTTAAAAAGTGTATGTTGTTGCCATGTGGAGGACAAAACAACATGACTGAATTTTTACCTTTCCAATTAGCTAATTTGGATTTGTGTAGATATGACCAATATTATCTGGCAGCTGAAGGAATTATTGCCTCGTTTCTTGTCTTTTTTTTTGGCTGAGAAATTCAAGCTAAGCTATAATAGAAGTCAGCTATTTTCTAAACCAAGAAATTTTTAGAAAGGAATGAATGTTTTATTCTAACCAAATATAAAATTGAGCCTAGTGAATTTTCTAAAGCAAAATCATTTAAAGAAGTCTTCCTCTGTTTGATTTGTTATGTATTGGTTGTGAGATCAGTAGATAAAAACATTATTCATTAAGCAAGAATGATGACAGGCATGATGATGCATAATGAAACTTCAAGTAATTTAATATCTTAACAGTTGGAAAATAATGAATTCCAATCATTATTTAAGCATTACAGCTAACATTGAACTCAGCCCTTATGCAAGTAAATGCTTTACGTGGTCAATAGGCTCAGTAAATTCAGCTATCTGCATCTGAGAGTATAAACAAAATGTGCATACATCTGACTATGTGTATATCACATATATTATTATGATTATTTAAAATTAATTTAAGATAAATTTGTTAGAAAAATAATGCAGAAAGTGGATTAGTTTCATAAGACATTATCAAGACATATATGTAATATCACAGAAGTAAATATATTCAATAAATTAAAATATGTAATTTTAGATCCCCTATATTAAATTTTAAATGGCATCTAGATTAGTCACACCTGAAGGATTTACTCCCTCAAGGCTCTTGAGTCAATTTTTTTCTGTTTTTGTTTTTTTTAAATACCACTTAAGTCAGATTTTTGTAACTTTCAACCACAAATCTTGACTTCGAAAGTTGGTTACGCTACAATAAGCATATAATACTTCTGTTGTACTAATTTATTTTAAGAGTATAAAATTGCCAGGGTATTTTATATCATCTTTTTTAGTCTTTTCTCCCCAGTGGACTACGTCTCCTAGTCTTATCCATCAAATGAATATAAGTATTCAAAACATTGTTCATCTGCTTTTTGTTGAGAGGACGGGGACATACACCTTCAAGTAGAGTCAATTCCTCACTCTTGTTTCCAACACTGTAGATGCCTCTTTTGTATAACTTCATGAGACACTATAATTATTTATTAATCTCTCTATATGTCCCTGAATGCAATGAGCTTCCCAGTCAGCTGTCAGTGTCTGGCACATCTTTAGTGCTCAGATTTTTTTGACTACATGAACAAATAAATTGATTAATTTATTATATTTAATTGAATAAAGACTGACCCAACAATTAGTAGTTTTTGGATTCAGAGTAATTTTCTTAAGCATAGGACACCTGGTTTTATGTAAAAGGATGCTGATATATAGTTAAGAAATTTTGTGCAAGACATATGCAAAAAAAATTGCATTTATTACATTGATAGTTTCTGTTTGCTAACCAAATTACAAGTCATTGACCTTTCACAGGAAAAAAAATATTTTATGGTAGGTAAATTCTTGTGTCAGGAGAAACATCATGGGCCCTAAAAACTCAATCATTACTTCCATAGGTTTGAAGGCTGGTTTATAATCAGCAAAGAGATTGAGAAAAGGGGTAGAGTGGGAAACCACAGGTACTTCTTGAGTCCTACCAGAGGCAAGAGGGCATTCACCTCCAGTCCTGCATTCCAGAGCTCCAACCTTGCCAACCTCTCAGCAGACAAACTTCCATGATATCATGGGAAGAAAATCTGTGGGGCTCTATTTCAAGGAATAAGAGAAGTGAAGGTGATTTCAAAGTAAAGTCAATGGTAACTCAAGCCTGACCAATTAAAAGTTCACAATTAAATAGTGATATTGTTTGTATATCTGTCCCTGCCCAAATCTCATGTTGAAATGTAATTCCCAACGTTGCCCAGTATTGGAGGTAGAGCCTGGTGGGCGGTGCTTTGGTCAACAGAGTGGATCCCTCATTGTTTGGTGCTGTCTTTGTGATAGTGAGTGAGTTACTGCAAGATCTGGTCATTTAAAAGTGTGTAGCACCTCCTCACTCCAGTCTCTCTCTCTCTTTTGCTCCTGGTTTTGTCATGTGAAATGACAGCTCATGTTTTACTTTCTGCTATGATTATAAGCTTCTTGAGCACTATGCTTCTTGTAATACCTGCAGAACTGTGAGCAATTAAACCTCTTTTCTTAACAAATTATCTAGTCTGATGTATTTCTTTATAGCGAGACGAGAACAGCCTAATACAGAAAATTGGTACCAGGGGTGGTGTATTACCATAAAGATACCTGAAAATGTGGAAGCAACTTTGGAACTCTGTGATAGGCAGGATTTGGAGAGCTCAAAAGGAGACAGGAAGACAAAGAAATTTTGGAACTTTTTAGAGACTGATAGCATGACTGTGACTGAAATGCTGATAATGATATGGACTGTGAAGTCCAGGCTGCCAAAGCCTCAGATGGAAATGAGAAACTTCTTGGGAACTGGAGTATATTAGTCCATTTGCACACTGCCAGACATACCAGAGACTAGGTAATTTATAAAGAAAACAGGTTTAATTGACTCACAGTGCTGCATTGCCTGAGAGGCCTCAGGAAACTTACAGTCATGGCGGAAGGGGAAGCAGGCCAGTCTTACATAGCAGCAGACAAGAGAGAGCATGTGATAGCAAGGAAAACTTCCTTATCAAATCATCAGATGTCATGAGAACTCACTCACTGTCACAAGAACCACATGGGGGAACCTGCCCCCATGATCCAATAATCTCCCACCAGGTTCTCCCTCAACACGCGGGGATTATTGGGATCACAATTCATGATGAGATTTGGGTGAGGACACAAACAAACCATATCGTGGAGCAAAAGTCACAAATGTTATGTCTTAGCAAAGAGTTTGGCTGTATTCTGTTCATGCCCTCAGGATCTGTGGAAGTTTGAATTTGAGAGTATTTAGGGTATCTGGTGGAAGAAATTTCTAAGCAGCAAAACATTCAAGATTTGACCTGGCTGCTTCTAACAACCTATACTCAGAGGTAGGAGTGAAGAAAAGACTTAAAGTGAAAACCCATATTTGAAGACAAAGCAGAGCATAAAAGTTTGTGGGAAATGTGCAGGCTGGCCATGTGGAAAAGAAAGCAAAAGCTTTTTCAAGCAAGGAATTCAAGCAGGCTGTGGAGCAAACACTTGCTAGAAATACTTGTGTAACTAAAAAGGAGCCAAGTGCTAATATCCAGGAAAATACCTCAAAGGCATTTTAGAGACTTTTATGGCAGCCCCTTCTACAACAGGCCCAGAGGTCAAGGAGGAAAAAATGGTTTCATGAGCCCGATCCAGGCCTCAACTGCCCTATGGAGTCTTGGGACACTGCTCCCTGCATCCTGGCTGCTTTCAGCTCCAGCTCCAGCCAGGGCTCAAAGAGGTTCTAGTAGAGCTTGAGTTGCCAATTTGGAGAATACAAGTCATAAGCCTTGACAATTTCCACGTGGTATTAAACCTGTAGGTGCACAGAATGCAAGAGTGATGAATGCTTGGAAGTTTATGCCTGGGTTTCAAAAGGTGTATGAAAAAGCCTGAGTACCCATGAAGAAGCCTCCTGTAGGAGTGGAGCCCTCATGGAGAACCTCTACTAGGGCAATGCAAAGGGTAAAAGTGGAGTTGGAACCCCTACATAAAGTCCCCAGTGAGGCAGGGCCTAGTGGAGCTGTGAGAAGGGTGCCACCATCCTCAAGACCTGAGAATGGTAGATCTATCAACAGTTTGACACTGTACCTAGAAAAGCCACAAGTACTCAACTCCAGCCCATGACAGAAGCTGTGGGCTGTACCATGCAAAGCCATGGGGCTGAAATGCCCAAGACTTTGGTAGCCCACCCCTTGCACCAGTGTGCCCTGGATGTGGAGGATAATGAGCCAAAGGAGATTATCTTGGAGTTTAAGATTTAATACCACGTTGATGTGTTTCAAACCTATGTGGAGCTTGTAGCCCCTTTCTTTTGGCTGATTTCTCCCTTTCGGAATGGCAATGTTTACTCAACGCCTGTACCTCCATTGTATCTTGAAAGTACATAACTTGCCTTTAATTTTACAGGCTCATACATGGAAGGAATTTACCTTGTCTCAGATGAGACTTTGGACTTTAAAGTGAATGCTGAAATGAGTTAAGGCATTGAGGGACTATTGGGAAGACACTGTTGCATTTTGCAGTGGAGAAGGACATAATATTTGGAGGGGGGTCAAGGTTGCAATGATATTGTTTGTATATTTGTCCCTGTTTATGTCTTATATTTAAATATAATCCCTAATGTTGAAAGTGGGGCCCAGTAGGCAGCGTTTGAGTCATGGAGGCAGATCCCTCAGGGCTTGGCGCTGTCTTCACAATGGTTAGTGAGTTCTCATGAGATATGGCTGTTTAAAAATATGTGGTACCCTTCTTCCTCTCTTGTGCCTGTTTTCATCATGTGAAGTGCCTGTTTCTGCCTTTCCTTCCACCATGATTATAAGTTTCCTGATGTTTCCCCAGAAGCTGAGTGGATGCCAGCATCATGATTCCTGTAAAGCCTATATAACTGTGAGTGATTAAAACTATTTTCCTTATAATTACCCAGTCTCAGGTATTTCTTTATAACAATGTTAGAACGGCCTAATACAAATGAGAAACATTTCATACTCTCTTAGACATGACACTGCCTTTAGCAAATTTAAGATTTTTGACAAGTTATTCAGGAAACATGGTTATATTTGAAAGTAAGCTTTTGGCTTCATTTTTTTCTCCTGAAATACTGTTGCCTCCACAGTTTATCACACAGAAAATATACATAGCTAACAGAGAAGAGTTAGGTATGGCACTTGCATCAAGTGTAACTCAATTCACTCATCTGCCTTTCCTGGGCTGGATTTGAGCCCTCCAAAGAGATAACCAAAAATTATTTTCTGATTTCCAAAAATTAGATTTCAAAAAATATCTTGAGAATTCTCCACACATTTTCAGTATCAAATATTTTAGCCACTAACATAAATTTCTTTTAAACTATATTTTATGCCTTATTATTCTTTCTTTTTTCTTTTTTGAAAACTGTTTTTCTTGTCTATAGATTTACTTGAATTCAGACAAAAATAGGAATAGTTGGACACTTAGCATTCCAAAATACCTGTGAGTACTGCCAAAAGGGAAAAAAAAAATAAACTTTTAAGCAATTTTTGAATCTTGCTGCAACCTCTTATTTCTGGTCTTCAAACAAGATTGCAGATAGAAAAACCAGTTAGGAGGTTGTTGCAGGTGTTTGGTGATGAATTAAACAAAATTTCCTACAGTAGTTGAGCATGGTATATGATGCTCATGTATTTTGCTAACTTATACAAGTACTAGAAAATAAAACATTAGGTAATGGCAATGTAAATGATTTCTTCTTCTTTCTTTCTTTATTTTGTTCTTTCCTGTTTTTTCTTTTCTCCTTCAATCTTTCTTTTTTTTTTTTTTTTTTTTTTTAATTTTTGGAGACAAGGGCTCACTCTTGCCACTCAGGCTGGAGTGCAGTGGTCTGATCATAACTCACTGCAGCCTAGAACTCCTAAAATTAAGCAATCCTCTCACCTTAGCCTTCTGAGTAGCTAAGACTCCAGGCATACACCAACATGCCCACTTAATTTTTTAAACTTTTTTTTTTTTTTTTGTAGAGATAGAGTATCACTTGTTGCCCATACTGGAGTGTTTTCTTTTCTTTTCTTTTTTTTTTAAATGTAAAAGGTATTATTAATTAGATATAAGACATCAATAATGTTATTAAAATATCAGCTTACTGAGCCCTAAAGTTAATAAAATTCAGGAATAAAAGTTTAGTGTGCTACCATTACCTTATACTAAAATATAACCTCTAAGTAGAATGTAGAAATTCAGTCTCATATAAATTACATGTTTTCAAACCACATCATTTTTTTTCAAAGAAAAAGACAAAATGAAATGCACACTCATCACAGTTGACATAAAATTAGCAGGTAAAATATGAGTTTGGTTTTTTTTTTATCTTTAAAAGATAAAACAAGTAACAGTCATCTAATCTACTTCCCTGTCATTGTTACATCACTGAAGGCTGGACTGCTCCCTTAGCTCGATTATCTTGGTTGCCAAGGCCAAGGTCTCAGAGGTAGCATGGTGCAAGGACGCCTCTCCACCAAAAATGTCCTGAATAGAGAAACTTCAGACCTCAGAAATGGACTGCCTTGGCAGAAGAATATGGAAACGTTTGCAGTTACTGAGCCTGAGAGAGACCAGAGAGCTTTCTGAACAGAGGGCAAAGATAAAACTGGGACATAAAGCATAAACATTCTTCAAAGAGGAAGGACTACTGGTCCATACTGGAGACCCCACAGTAAACAAATAAGAAGAACTCCAGGAATTCAAAGGCAGCCCAAGTGTGCCCTGAGCAATAGAAACCAACATTCTTTATTCTGTAATTTGTGCCTATGGTAACCCTCCTAACACAGGATCCCAGAACGGTGTTCACTCCTGTCCACCCTTGCCTGTACTTCTGTGTTCATTCTGATAACCCTTCCTTGGCACTGACCTACCATTCTTTATTGTAAATACTCTCCTTCCTGAAACATGGAAAATGTTCCCTGGGAAATGCCAAGTTCTACTTACTAATCATTTTATTTATGAATTTTAATTGTTTAGATGAAGCAAAAAAATTATAAGGTACTTAAGTAATAGTTTTGTAATACTTCAGATATATTTTGCTCAATAATTTTTTTCTTTAAAAATAATGAAAGGATAGATGAGTTAATCTGTTTATCCGCCTTCATAGCCCTGCCATAGAGGATGATTTTACATTTAACCTTTTCTTTCTGACACTTGTGGTTTTTATCAACACTGTGGAGGTGAAATGCCAGCATATAAAATAGGAAGTCATTAAGAAAATTTCATAGCAGATGGTTGAGGGGAGGGGAGGAGTTCCTTCTTCCAACTGAGGGCAAAGAGTCTTAATAATAATATGATAAGAATAGTACTAAACATTATTACTAATGAGTGCTAGTTATTTGGGGTGTATTTTATTATCTAACTCTTTAATAACTATAGGACATAAGGCATTATTGATCAGAACTGGCACTTAGAAATTTTTACCGTATATGACAGTGTACATCGTCACTGGCCACCCCAACCTCACCAGTGCCCTGCCCCTCCAACACCACTGTGGCCACCAGTGTAAGTGCACATAGGAATGCCACCACCCTACTCCAACTGGTACCCTGCCACAGCCAACATGTGTGCATCCCACCACACCGATGCAGTGGCTAGTATGTGTGAGAAAGTGTGGATCCCACTGACACTACCCTGACAAAACACTTTGAACAGCATGTCTCATCATAGTGCTGTGGCCAGCAGATCAGGAACACCTTGGACCCTCCAGAGCAGTGAATTTCTAACCTCGAGGGTCCAGAGAATAAAGTTAGGGCACAATACCAGCCCCCGAGAGTTAGAGCACACATCTTCCTCAAATGGAGACAGTTGACTGAACCCACCATTTATCACAATCAAAATCCCAAGGGCATCAAAGAAGCAAAAATCTCCAACCAAAGGAAAGCAACTTCGAAGACTGAAAGAACATCAGCCAACATAAATTAGAAAGGATCAGTGCAAGAACTCCGGTAACTGAAGAAGCCAGAGTTTACTTACCTCTAAATCACCACACTAGTTTCCCAGCAACAGTTCATAACCAGGCTGAAACGGCTGAAATGACAGACATAGAACTCAGAGTATGGATATAAATGAAGATCATTGAGATTCAGGAAACAGTCAAAACCCAATCCAAGAAAACTAAGGAATACAATAAAATGATACAAAAGCTGAAAGACAAAATGCCCATTTTAAGAAATAACTAAACTTATCTGATAGAGCTGAAAAACTCACTACAAGAATTTTGAAATACAATCACAAGTATTAAGAGCAGAATATAATAAGCTGAGGAAAGAATCTCAGAGCTCTAAGACTCTAATCTTCAGAGCTCTCTGAATTAACTCAGTCAGACAAAAATAAAAAAGAGAATAAAAAAGAATGAACAAAACATCCATAAAATATGGGACTATGTAGAAACCAAATTTATGACTCATTGGTGTTCCTAAAAGAGAGGGAGGAAAAGCAAGCAACCTGGAAAATGTATTTGAGGATATCATCCATGATCATACCCCCAACCTTGCTAGAGAGACCAACATTCTAATTCAGAATATGTGGAGAACCCCTGCAAGATACTATTCAAGATGACCATTCCCATGACACATAGTTATCAGATTCTCCTAGGTCAAAATGAGAGAAAAAATATTAAAGGCAGCTGGAGATAAAGAGCAGGTCATTTAAAAAGGGACCCAATCAGGCTAGAAACAGATATTTTAGTTGAAACCATAGAAGCCCAAAGAGATTGGGGGACTTTATTCAGCATTCCTCAAAAAAAAATTCCAACCAATAATTTCATATCCAGCCAAACTAAGCTTCCTAAATGAAGGAGAAATAGGATTCTTTTCATAGAAGCAAATGCTAAGGAAATTTGTTTCCACCAGACCTTTCATAAAAGAGGTTCTAAAAGGAGTCCTAAATATGGATAGGTAAGGCCATTACTAGCCATCACAAAAACACACTTAAGTACTATGCCATTGACACTATAAATCAACTACAAAATCAAGTTTGCACAATAACCAGTTAGCAACATGGGGAAAGGATTAAATCTATACAAATCAATATCAACCTTGCATGTAAATAGGCTAAATGCTTCAATTAAAAGGCACAGAGTGGAAAGTTGGATAAAGAAGCAAGACCCAAAAGATGGATCTCTTATCTTCAAGAGCCCATCGCACATGCATTAACACCCATAGGCCAAAAAAAAAAAAAAAAAAAAAAAAAAAATGGATGGAGAAAAATCTACCAAGCAAATAAGAAATTTTAAAAAATAGGTAATGCTATTCTAATTTTAGACAAAACAGATGTTAAGCCAACAATGATCAAAAAAGACAAAGAAGGGCATTACATGATGGTAAAGAGCTAAATTCAACAAGAAGATCTGACTATACTAAGTATATGTGTACTCAACATAGCAGCACCCAGATTTATAAAAAATCTTCTTAGAGACCTATGAAGATACTTAGATAACACAAAATAGTGGGAGACTTCAACACCCCACTGGCAGTATTAGACAGACCATCAAGGCAGAAAACTAACAAAGATATTCAGAATGTGAACTCAACACTTGACCAAACAGACCTAGTAGATATCTACAGGAATCTCCACCCAAACACAACAGAATATACATTCTTCTCACTGCCACATGACACATATATTAAAATCAACCATGCAATTGGCCATAAAACAATTATCAGCAAACTCAAAGGAAATGAAATTATACGAACCACATTATTGGATAATAGTGCAATAAGAATAGAAATCAATACTAAGATCACTCAAAACCGTACAATTACATGGAAGTTAAACAACCTGCTCCTGAATGACTGGGGGAGCCAGTGAAATTAAGGCAGAAGTAAAGAAATTCTTAGAAACTGAGATGAAAGATGTAATATGCCAAAATCTCTGGGATACAGCTAAAGCAGTGTAAAGAGGAAAGTTCATAGTGCTAAGATTTCACATCAAAAGTTAGAAAAATCTCAAATTAACAACCTAACATGGCACCTAGAGGACATAGAAAAACATGAGCAAACCAACCCCAAAGCTAGCAGAAGACAAGATATAATCAAAATCAGAGCTGACTGAAGGAAATTGACATGTGAAGAGTCATAAAAAAGTTAAATACAGAAGTTTGTTCTTTGAAAGAATGAATAAATTGGCTAACTCCTAGCCACCAGTAAACACATGGTAGCTATGTGTTTATTGGTAGCTAATAATTTTTTTCTTTATCATAAAAATAGAAAAGAGAAGATCCAAATAAACACAAACAGAAATGACCAGGACAATGTTACTTCTGATTCCACACACACACACACACACACACACACACACAAATTCCTCTGAGACTATTACAAAGCACCGTTATGCCCACAAACAAGAAAACCTACAATAAATGGATAAATTCTTGGAAACATACATACAACCTCTCAAAATTGAACCAGAAAGAAATTGAAATCCCCAGCAGACAAATAACAAGTTCGCAAACTGAATCAGTAACAAAATGTCTGCCAACCAAAAAAAGCCTGGAAGCAGAGATTCACAGCCTAATCCTACCAGATGTATAAAGAAGAGCTGGTACCATTCCCACTGATACTATTCCAAAAACACTGAGGAGGAGGGACTCCTCCCTAACACATTCTATGAGGCCAGCATTATTCTGGTGCCAAAACCTGGCAAAGACACAACAAAAAAATAAAACTTAATACCAATATCCTGGATGAACATTGATGCAAAAATCCTCAATAAAATGCTAGCAAACCAAATCCACCACAATCGAGTAGGTTTTATATCTGGGATGTAAAGTTGGTTCAACATACACAAATCAGTAAATATAATTAATCACAAAAACAGAACTAAAAACAAAAACTACATGATTATGTCAATAGATGCAGGAAAGGCTTTTGATAAAATTCAACATCCCTTCATGTTAAAAACCCTTAACAAACTAGGCATTGAAGGAACATACTTCAAAATCATAAGAACCATGTATGACAAAGCCACAGCTAACATCATATTGAATGGGCCAAAGCTGAAAGTACTCCCCTTGAAAATTGGAGTAAGACAAGAATATCTATTTTCTCCATTCCTATTCAATATATTACTGGAAGTCCTAGCCAGAACAATCAGGCAAGAGAAAAAATAAAAGGCATCCAAATAAGAAGAGATGAAGTCAAACTATCTCTGTTTGCAGTTTATATGATTTTTATATAGAAAATCCCATAGCCTCTGCTCAAAAACTCCCTGTTCTGATAAACAACTTTAGAAAAGTTTTAGAATACAAAATCGATGTGCAAAAATTAGTAGCCTTTACATACACCAACAACGTCCAAACTGACAGCCAGATGAAGAATGCAATTGTTTTGACAATGGCCACAAAATGAATCAAATACCCAGGAACATAACTAACCAGGGAGGTGAAAGATCTCTACAGTGAGAATTACCAAACACTGCTCAAATGAATCACAGGTAACACAAACAAATAGAAAACATTCCATGCTTTTGGATAGAAAGATTCAATATTGTAAAAATGGCCATACTGCTGAAAGCAAGTTACAGATTCAGTTCTATTCCTATCAAACTACCAATTACATTTTTCACAGAATTAGAAAAAATACTATTCTACAGTTTATATTGAAAAACAACAAACTTCAAGATAATCCTAAACAAAAAGAATAAAGCTGGAGGCATTACATTACCAAACTTCAAACTATGATGCAAGGCTACAATAATAAAAACAATCTGATTAGGGCATAAAAACAGACACATAGACTAATGAAACAGAATAGAGAGCCCAGAAATAATGCTGCACACCTACACCCATCTGATCTTTAGAAAAGTTCACAAGAATAAGCAATGGGGAAAGGACATTTTATCCAATAAATGGTGCTGAGATAACTGGTTGGCCATAGGCAGAAGTTTAGAACTGGACCCCTTCCTTACATCATATCCAAAATCAACTCAAGATGGATTAAAGACTTAAATGTAAAAGCGAAAACTACAAAAATCCTAGATGCAAACCTGGGGCATACCATCCTGAACATAGGCCCTGGCAAACACTTCATGATGAAGATGAAGAAAGCAATTGAAACAACAACAACAACAAAAAATTGACAAATGGAGCCTCATTAAATGAAAGGGCTTCTGCAAAACAACAGACACTATCAATTGAGTAAAGAAAAAAACCTGTAAAACGGAAGAAAATATTTTCAAACTATACATTTGACAAAGGTCTACTATTCAGAATCTATAAGCAACTTAAACAAATTAACAAGCTAAACAAACAAACAAACAACAATGTCATTAAAAAGTGGGCAAAGGACATAAACAGACACATTTCAAAAGAAGGCATGCATGCGGGCAACAAGCATATGAAAAAATGTTCAATGTCATTAATCATTAGTGAAACGCAAATGAAAACCAGAATGACATACCATCTCACACCAGTCAGAATGGCTATTTTTTAAAAGTCAAAAAATAACAGATGCTGGTGAGTTGTGGAGAAAAGGAAACACTTATGCACTGCAAGTGGGAATGTGAATCAGTTCAGCCATTGTGGAAAGCAGTGTGGCAATTTCTCAAAGAACTTAAAACAGCTATACCATTTTACCCAGCAACCCCATTATTGGATATATACCCTGTATTCGTTCATTTTCACAATGCAACAAAACTTCCTGAGACTGCATAAGTTATAAACAAAAGAGGTTTCATTGACTTACAATTCTGCATGACTAGGGAGGTCTCAGGAAACTTACAGCCATGGTGGAAGGTGAAGGGGGATAGAAAGCACTTTCTTCACACGGCAGCAGGACAGAGGGAGTACAGAGGAAACTGCAACTTTTAAACCATTAGATCTTGTGAGAACTCCCTCACTATCAAGAGAACAGCATGGGGGAAACTGCTTCCATGATCCTATCACCTCCTGTTATATCCCTTTCTGGACATGTGTGGATTACAATTCATGATGAGATTTGCATGGGGAAACAGAGCCAAACCATGTTATTCCACCCTGGCCCCACCCAAATCTCATGTCCTTTTTTTTTCTCTCCCTCCTGCTCTCCTCTAATGTCCCTTCCACATTTCAAAACCAATCATGCCATCCCAATAGTTCCTCCATAGTCTTAACTCATTCTAGCATTAACTCAAAAGCTCAAGTCCAAAGTCTCATCTGAGACAAGGAAAGGCCTTTCTGCTTATGAGTCTGTAAAATCAAATACAAGTTAGTTACTTTCAAGATGCAATGGGGGTACAGGCATTAGGTAAATATTCCCATTCTAAATGGGAGTAATTGGCCACAACAAAGGGTCCACAGGCCCCATGCAAGTCTGAAACTCACCAGGGCACTCATTAAATCTTAAAATTTCAAAATAATTTCCTTTGACTCCATGTCATACATCCAGGGCATGCCTGTGTAAGGGATAGGCTCCCAAGGACTTGGGCAGATCTGCACCTGTGGCTCAGCAGGATACGGCCCCCGCAGCTGCTTTCACGAGCTGGCATTGAGTGTCTGCAGCTTTCCTAGGTGCACAGTGCAAACTGTTGGTGGATCTACCATTGTGGGTGGTGGCTCTTTTCTCGCAGCTTGACTAGGCAATGCCCTAGTGGGTACTCTGTGTAAGGGCTCCAACCCTACATTTTCCCTCCACATTGTCCTAGTGGAGGTTCTCCATGGGGGCTCTGCCCCTGCAGCAGACTTCTGCCTGGGTGTCAAGGCATTTCTATACCTCCTCTGAAATCTGGGTGAAGAATCCCAAAGCTCAACTCTTGTCTTCTGCACACCTACAGGCTCAACACCACGTGAAAGGCACCAAGGCTTGGGGCTTGCATCCTCTGAAGCTATGGTGTAAGCTGTAGCTTGGTCCCTTTTGGCCGTGGCTGGAGCTGGAGCAACTGAAATGCAGGGCACCATTGTCCTGAGGCTGCACAGAGCAGTGGGGCCCTGGGCTCAGTCCACAAAATCATTTTTCCCTCCTAGGTGTCCAGGCCTGTGATGAGAGGGGCTACCGCCCTGGGGGCATTTTCCCCATAGTTTGGCTATTAACATTTGGCTCATATAGTTATGCAAATTTCTGTAATTGGCTTGAATTTATTCCCAGAAAATTGGGTTAACGCTGTCAGAAAAAGCCAGGTTGCGTTACCTTCTTTTTTTTTTTTTTTTTTTTCTGAGACAGAGTCATGCTCTGTTGCCAGACTGGAGTGCAGTGGCACAGTCTCGGCTCACTTCAAGCTCTGCCTCCCAGGTTCAAGCAAGTCTCCTGCTTCAGCCTCCTGAGTAGCTGGAACTACATGCACATGCCACCAAACCCAGCTAATTTTTGTATTTCTAGTAGAGACAGAGTTTCACCATGTTGGACAGGATGGTCTTGATCCCTCAGCTGGGTTAACTCTTGAATGCTTTGCTGCTTGGAAATTTCTTCCACAAGATAGCCTAAATCACCTCTCTCAAGTTCAAAATTCCACAGATCTCTAGGGCAGGGGCAAAATGCTGTCAATCGCTTTCCTAAATCATAACCAGAGTGACCTTTCTTCCAGTTCCCAATAAGTTCCTCATCTCCATCTGAACCACCTCATCCAATATCCTGTCCGGAGGGCACAAATGACTTTGTAACTTCACTTCATCCTCTCCATTTACATTTAAAAAAATTAAAAAACTCTTAATATGCTCAGTGAAACCAATAGTTTTAAATTCCACCATTAGGAACATTCATCACTTGTGCATGAAGCAAACATATCATTGAATTTTCCCATTACTTTCCATTAGTACCCAAAGTAACTAATGGAATTCTTTGGGGGTATTTAAACTCCCAAAAATTCTGGAATGGGGCCTTTGAGCCCCTATGCTCAGACCTGGTCCCACACTGTGGAGTATACTTTCATTTTCAATAAAACCCTGCATTCCTTCCTTGCTTTGTTTGTGTGTTTTGTCCAATTCTTTGTTCAAGACGCCAACAACCTGGATATCCTCCACCATTAACACTTCCCACATATTCCTGTCTTCTTCTGAACCCTCCTAACTGTTCTTACTTCTGCCCATTACCCAGCTCCAAAGTCGCTTCCACATTTCCAGGTATCTTTATAGCAGTACCCCACTCTCAGTACCAATTTTCTGTATTCATCCATTTTAACACTGCTATAAAGAACTTTCTGAGACTGGGTAATTTATAAGCAAAAGAGTTTTAATTGACTCACAGGGGAGGCCTAAGGAATCTTACAATCATGGTAGAAGGTGAAGGGGAAGCAGGTTTCTTCTTCACAAGGAGGCAAGAGAGACAGAGAGAGAAGGAGAAACTGCCAAAAACTTTCAAACCAAGAGATATTTTGAGAACTCACTCACTATCATGAGAAAAACATAAATAGTCTTCATGATCCAATCACTTTTTACCAAGTCCTTCCCTTGACACATGGGTATTATAATTTGAGGTGAGATTTGGATGGGGACACAAAGCCAAACTATATCATACCCAAAGGAATATATAAATTGTTTTACCATAAAGACACATGCATACATATGTTCATTACAGCACTATTCACAATAGCAAAGGCATGGATCAACCTACATGTCCATTCACAGTAGACTAGATAAAGAAAATGTGGTTCATATACACTATGGAATACTAAAACAGCCATAAAAAAGAACAAAATCATGTCCTTTGCAGCAATATGAAGGGGCTGAGGGCCATTATCATAAGTAAACAAATGCAGGAACAGACAACCAAATAATACACATTCTCACTTATAAGTGGGAGTTAAACATTGGGTACACATGGACACAAAGGAGGAAGTGACAAACACTGGGGCCTACTTGAAGTTGGAGGGTAGCAGGAGGGTGAGAATTGAGAAACTACCTACCAGATACTATGCTTATTATCTGGGTGATAAAATAATATGACACCAAACCCCTGTGACATGCAGAAATTAGATTTAAAATCTTTTTATTAAAAATAAAGGGCTTTGAAATTAAAAATGAAAAGAAAAAATAGAAATACTTATTAATTTGGTATATTTAAGCAATCAATATATATCAAAGATTGGATACAAAGCATGAATATCTGATTCTGAAATATTAGGAGTTTAGCATCATAGTATACTATGTGCTTGTTAAATATGTCTTGCTTGGCTTGGACAAATGAGAAAGTAGTATGGGGTGTGGAGGTACTAATAGCACGTCTGTGTCTTGCTTGCGGCCTTTGGTCCAGCAAGGGGAGAACGCTACAGGATAGTGACATGTTAAAGGTATGATCATTCTATATTCTTTCAAATCAGATTCCCTGATATGAAATTCAGGCACACACAACCAGGAAGAAAACATAAAGCTTTATAACCCACTTAAAGAAAAATAAATAGAAACAATTATGATAAGGGGTGATTGATTAAAAAGAACAGGCCCATCTCCGATTGATAAACCATAGAAAAATTTCGTAATGCCGAATTTGTTCTGTCTTCTTGGAAGTTATTCACAAATGATGATCTCTTATTTTTCTCTCTTTTTTTCATATTGTTTCCCATGGGCTAGTTATTAGAAGCTATGCAATGCCCCATCAACATACTTAATTGTCTGCCTTGTTCACTAAAGTTCTCTCACATCTCCAAGGCTTAGTCTGTTCCTTTGTATTCTTTGGGAACATTTAATTACTCCCACATCATAGATCCCTTCAAAAGCAACAAGAAAGACACAGAGAGAAACTGAAGGAAGTTGATTATTTTCCTTTTGCTCCATTGCCTTTGGGGTGAAATTGTCTCCACAACATTTTCATTGATTTCAAGACAACGGAGCTTTCCCTGCCTTAAATTCTGTGCCTTGACTTATATCAGGCCAAGAATAAATGCTGTCAGAGAGTCGAGCTATTTTCTAAACAGCTTCAGCTTATAAATCTTTAAACACATCTTACTGAGTGTTTCCCAGTCTTTGGGAAAATTCAATGATATGTTTGCTTCATGCCCAAGTGACAACTGTTCCTAATAGTGGAATTTAAAACTATTTGTTTCACTGAGCTTATTAAGAGCTTTTTTTTAAAATTTTTTTTAAATGTGCTTTCAACTAGCGAATCATTTCCAATATACATAACAATCTATGCCTGATATGACTGGAAAATAACTTTGTTAATAGATATCCAGGCCTAGTCACAGCTAGTCCCTCCTGCAAAAATAAGATTTATTGAAAGGTCAAATCAATCTAGCACATCGTGCATTTGGCATGATGAAAATCTGGAAAAGGGTTGAGGAAACGAAAAGATGATTATTTTAGAGCCCTTAAAATAAGTCTTTGGGGAAGACATTATGGAGATCAAAGTCAGCCCATTAACCCACAAAAGCAGAAAGTCTATATGGTAGGCAGAATTCTAAGATGGCCCCTATGTTTCCTACCCTGATTTACATGCCCTGTACCTTCCATTCACCTTGGATGCGGGCAGAACCCATGAATATGATGGGATGGTCACTTCCTTAAGTTATGCTACCTGATAAAGCTGAAAGAATTTTACATATATAATTAAGGTCCCAAATCAGTTGACTTTAAAAAAAAAAAAAAAAAGAGATTGTCCTTAACCAGCCTGATCTAAGCAAGTAAGACGTTAAAAATAACTGAGCTGTTTCTTGAAGAAAAAGACTCAAATCGTGGTAAAGATCCTGCTCTGTCCTTGAAGTAAGTTGCTATGATGTGAGCGGGCTTATGAAGCGGACCATATGCCGAGAACCCAAGAACAGTCTCTAGGAGCTTGGAGTGGTTCTAGCCAACAGCTAGCAAGAAAACACCGCAGTCACACATCACAAGAAATGAGTTTTGCCAACCGCCTCAGAGAACGAGAAAGTAGATCTTTCCCTACTTAAGCCTTATATGAAGTTGCACTAAGTTAACACATTGATTTGAGCCTTGTGACTCCCAGAAGCAAAGGATCCAACAAATATATGCTGTATTTCTGACCCACTGACATAGTAAGATAATAAATTTGTGTTATTTTAAGCTGCTGAGTCTTTGGTAATTTGTTTTGCAGTAATGGAAAACTAATGCAGTCTATGAAGTGGAGGTGTTTCATACTTGAAGGACTTTTGCCTCTACTTTTCTGAAGAATCTAGTCCATACTTTCTGGTTAAATTCTTCACTATGAGGTTCCAACCTGCCTTTGCAACCTCCTTGTTTTCTGCATGCTTCTCAACACAAAGCTTGGCCTTCCAGTACATGAAAGGTTTCTCTGTGCCCTGGGTAAAGCCCACTCTTATCCCTGAATCTTGTAGCACACTATCCTCTTTGTACAGGAGCCCTTCTTCCCTTTTACATCTGCAAATTCCTTCTCATGGCTCAAAATCCAGATCAAATGTCACTTCCCCTCTGAAGACTTCCCATGACCCCCCGTGCAATAAGCATTCCATTATATTGTCACAATTAATAACAATTTCTTCACATGTCTTCTGTATCTGATGTGCCTTTGGATCCTCAAACCGTCACACAATGACTGGCACATATTAGACTTTAAGCAACTAATGAACTGCTGAACAAACAATAAGTGAATGAATAAACAGGTCTTTGTCACCACCAAGATTAATCATAATGAGAAAATGAGAGTTGCTATATGAAACTATTAAAATAGGTACATTGCTGATTTTCTTTTTCATCTTACAACACAAGGAACTTTCTGTTTTTTCTTTCCTTTTTTTTTTTTTTTTTTTTTGAGACGGAGTTTTGCTCTTGTTGCCCAGACTGGAGTTCAATGGCGCCATCTTGACTCACTACAACCTTCACCTCCTGGGTTCAAGCGATTCTCCTGCCTCAGCCTCCTGAATAGCTGGGATTACAGGCATCCACCACCATGCCTGGCTAATTTTTGTATTTTTAGTAGAGATGGGGTTTCACCATGTTGGCCAGGATGGTTTTGAACTCCTGGTCTCAGGTGATCCACCTGCCTCATCCTCCCGAAGTGCTGGGATTACAAGGGTAAGCCACCATGCCTGGCCAAAACTTTCTGTCTTATATGGCTTGAAGAATCACCAATAAGTTAAAATTAAAAAAATATACAGTCCAAAATTGTCATGAATTTTAAACTCTGCTTTAAGCACTTTACATGTATTAACTTATTTAATCTTTGTATTAACCTTGATAATAATGCTTTGATGTAGATTCTATATCTTAACAGATAAGAAAACAAAGTGGTTAAGCAATGTGGCTAAGTCTTTCTGATAGCAAATATCAGAGCTAGAATTTGAACCTGGGCTGTCTGACTGTAATGTCTGTGCTCTTGGCTACCATAAAGAGGACATGTTGCCTCTTAAGTAGTGAAAGCAGACGTTATGGTGAAATGCACTTGTTCCTGTGCACATCTTTATCTGATGGAAGGGGAACTAGTGCGAAGACCCCATAGCCTTTTCTCAATCTAAACCTGTTTTACTTGGCAACAGCCTGCTTTTCCCAGGGCACTCGCAGAGCACATCTTACCTTAGAATTTAGAATATTCTTATCCAGCATTGCAAAACCATGGTCCAAACTTTCTGTGCTCTAGAGTGGAATCTGCTTTTTCATTTCTGCCTAATGAAACAAATTGATAAAGCTATTTATTTGTTGAAAAGTTTACTCATTTAGACATGACAATTTTTAAATTACTCCTGAGGACTCTGATTATGCCTTTCTTCACACTTTCTGGTTAAAGAAGGAAAAAGTATTCATTTTCAGAGCCAGAATACTTAAATCCCTTCATAGAGTGAAAAGTTGATGGAGAAGCAAAGCTGTGATTTTCTGAGCTGTTTCCCATGACCCTGGATCAGCAGTTGGAGTGGTTTTTCAGACACGGATTATCATCCTTCCTTATTGCTCTGTTCCATTTGGCAATTCTCTTATGAGACAAGAACAAATGCTATGGAGCCAGGTCTAATATCTCCTTTATTCTGGTGATTTCAACAAAGATTTGAAAGAGTGCTGATTTGTCCATCAAAGGCCAAATATAGAACTGAAAAAACCTTTCATAGACAAAGAACAATCTTAATCAACAAAATCGTATCATTTTGCATCTGACAGTTTCAAAAACACATATTTTGGAGTTGCGCATGATATAAAGTTTTCCTATGTTTTCTCACCCTTGACAAAGCTCAGAAGGTGTTTTGTTGTGTTTGTTGTTTTTAAATAGACTATGTTTTAGAGCAATGTTAGGTCCACAGCAAAACTGAGCAGAGAGTGCAGAGAATCTCCATAGATTCCCTGCTTCCACACAGGCATAGCTTTCCCCATTAACAACACCCCACACCAGAGTGGTACATTTGTTGTAATCAGTGAACCTATACTGGCACATTGTTATCACCCAAAGGCCATAATTTACATTAAGGTTTACTTGTGGTATACATTCTAGGGGTTTGGACAAATATATGACATGTATCCACCGTTGAAGTATCACACAGAATAGTTTTGCTGCCCCGAAAATCCTGTGTGCTCCACCTATTCATCCCTCCCTCCCCACTATCCCCTGGCAATCACCGATTTGTTTACTGTCTTCATCATTTTCTTTTCCCAGAATATTGTATAGTCAGAGTCATATCATATATAGCTTTTGTAGATTGGCTTCTTTCACTTTGTAGCATGCATTTAAGCTCTCTCCATATCTTTTTGTGGCCTAAAAAAGACCGAGATCACACCACTGGACTCCAGCCTGGGCAACAGAGCGACACTCCGTCTCAAAAAAAAAAAAAAAAAAAAGAAAAAAAGAGATGACTCGTCTCTTTTTATTGCTGAGTAATATTCCATTGTTTGGATGCAGCATAGTTTATTTATCCATTCACCTACTGAAGTATATCTTGGTTGCTTCTAAGTTTTGACAATTATGAATAAAGCTGCTATAAATATCTCTGTGCACGTTTTTGTGTGAATACAAATTTCAACACCTTTGGGTAAATACCAAGGGGTATGATTGCTAGATCATAGATCATACGGTAAGAAGACGTTTAGTTTTGCAAGAAACTGTCTTCAAAAAATGGTTTTACCATTTTGCATTTTCATCAGTAACAAATGAGTCTTGTTGTTGCACATTCTAGGCATTGTTGCTTTTGTTGTCCATTTTTTGGTGTTTTCCCCACCCTTACCCACAATCTATAGAAAAATCACTAAGCTACTTTTGTGTTTGATACACATTCAGTTACGTCTACTGCACAGAATTGGCAAGTTTTTAAGTATTTCAACTCTAAGCAACTATTACAAGTATTGAAAAGGGTGACTCTCTCATGCTGACGTAGGAGATTAGCAGGACTTGTTTCCTGGTCACAATCCTGTTGACCAAAACAGGATCTGGTCCAGACAGGATAAAGTGAAAAAATCAGCAGGAACCAGCAGATGGTGATCTACAAAGGTGATCCCTAGCTGCCTTCATTGCTCATTAATATAAGATCCTCCCACCAATGCCATGACAGCTTAAAAATGCCATGACAGCAACCCAGAAGTCACCACCCATTTCCATGGCAATGACCCAGAAGTTACTGCCCCTTTTCTGGAAAGTTCTAAATAACATGCCCCTCAATTTGCTTGTAATCGAAAGTGGGTTTACATGAGCATAAAAACAGTTGCCAAGAAATCATACATTGCCGAACTCTGGGCACACTGCCTATGAGTTAGCCCTGCTCTGCGTGGAGCAGCTCCAGTTCAATAAAATATTACTGCTTAACACCACTGGTTTCATCCTTGAATTCTTTCCTGAGTAAAGCTAAGAACCCTCATGGGCTAAGCCCCAATTTGAGGGCTCATGTGTCTTGCATCAATGCTATCGTGGTAATTTTCAGTAGTATAGCCAACACAATTTTCGTAAAATTCAATGTGAGAAGTGAATTTGTTTACATAAGTTCTAACATTCACATAGAAGATCAAAGGTCTCCAAGAATAGCAGAGACAATATTCAAATAGAAGAGGGAGGGGGTGCTTGTTTTAACAAATAAAAAGCCTCACTGTAAATTTATAGTAATCCAAAGAGTGTAATACTAGTGCAGAGAGAAAAAAATAGAGCAACCAAATAAAATAACACAGAAACAGATATAGGACCCAGACACATAATAGGGGAAACATGGCAAACCAATAGGGAAAACTGGATTTTAAAAAAATGGATTGACAGAACTGGTTTTGATATAAAAATTTGACAATATTATTGAAGCTACCATTCACATACTCCAAACATACTCTTAAAATGAATTAAAGATTTAAATGTAAAAGGTACTGTAAGAGAATATCCCTATTACGTCATAGAAGGAAGGAATTTCATGATAATGAAAAAAAAAATCAGTCATTTCCTATCCCCCAATTCAAAAAAGTTGTATGGATTTATAATAGACATAATAAACTGCACATATATAAAGTGTACAATATTCTAAGTTTTGAAATATCTGTATGCTGGTGAAGTCATCATTATAGTCAGGTTGGTAAACATATTCATATTTCCGAAGTTCACTAGTGTCCTTTTATAATCCTACATTCTGTATCTGCATATTACCCCAGACTCGTACAATGACAGATTTGACTTCTGTTGCCATATATAGTGTCACTATACAAGCTAACTTGCAACATAGAAACACACACACATGCACACACAGTGTGTGCAAGTGTGTCTTCATTACACATAAAAATAATTCATACTGAGATTCTGAGCCAGATCTTACTGAATAATATTCATCTGATAAGCTCATGGCAAATCTAAAAGAAATGTATTCAATTGAATATGCATAATTATGCTCTTGATTGAAATTTTAGAAAATATAATTGGCACCTAGAAAGCACTTTCACGGTAAGCCCAGTAGAATGTTGAGACTTCTAACTGACTACTTCAAATCTCAAATTCCACTACTGAAAACAAGACACTCCTTCAGCCTCCCAGTCTGGCAAGCAATGCATCTCATAGTTCATCAGTTAATGTCTGATTTCTCCACTTTCTTAGGCCCAATCATATGCAGTGTTATATGTATATGGGCTAATGCTGTTTTTGAAGTTTGTTTTGTTTCTTTAGTATCAGAACTATGGGATATTCCTTTGTTATTCAAGAAGCCATTAGCCTCTCAACTAGGTCTGATTTATTTGTAGCATCTGACTCTAGTTGACCTAGCTCTTTTTCCACCTGCTTCCATGCTATTTGAGAAAGGGGAGCAGATCTCATCCAACTTTGAATGTCCTACAACATTAGGACAGATAATAGGTATTTTCGTAACTATTCAGTTAAATTAAATAAAATTTAATAAATCATATTAATAAGGCATTGTAAACATTGTTTTTAATGCAATTTTATCTGAGGCCTTAGGTTCCAAATGAACATAATAAACAAAAATTCTGGACTTTGCCAATGTAAGAGAGACCAAACAAAGAATATAATTGAATTGGATCTTTTTTTCCCCAGGATTGTTAAACTATAAGCCATTCCTTAAAATTTTTATTCCTATTCCATTTGGACCAGTGGTTCTCAAAATTAGTTGCACACTAGAATTACTTAGCGTAACTTTTTGTTTGTTTGTTTGTTTGTTTTTCTGTTTAAGATGGAGTCTTGCTCTGCTGCCCAGGCTGGAGTGCAATGGCACAATCTCGGCTGACCGAAACCTCTGCCTCCCGAGTTCAAGCGATTCTCCCGCCTCAGCCTCCCAAGTAGCTGGGATTACAGGCGGCCACCACCACGCCCAGTTAATTTTGTATTTTTAGTAGAGATGGGGTTTCTCCAGGTTGGTCAGGCTGGTTTCAAACTCTTGACCTCAGGTGATCTGCCCACTTTGCCCTCCCAAAGTGCTGGGATTACAGGCGTGAGCCACCACGCCTGGTCTACTTGGGGTAACTTTTAAGGTCTTTGATGCCCAGGCCATGCTCAGATCAATTCGATAAGAATTTGGGGGATGGCACTCAATATTCCGTAATTTAAAAAACTCCTTAAGTGATTCCAACATTCATTCGATGTGGAGAACATTGCTTTAGATGAAGGTAAATAGTAACTTGACAACCACTCTTCCCTTCTTTTTCTTCCTTACATCTTGAAGCAGACATCAACCCTCCAACAGTTTGACGTGATCCTGCAAATAAACCACTGAGTTTCCAAAAGTTAAAATGTGGCCCGGGCCACTGAAGGCAATTGTCCAAAAATGGGGAACACTTAGTTTCAGAACTTTTTAAAGAAATGAATTTTAAAAGTAAGCATCTTAACCATTAATAAAACCTAAAACAATTTTTTCCTAACAGATTGTGTTTCAAATTAATTAAACTTTCATCAGCATATGGAAATCACAATTTGCAGATTCCTTTTCCTTCCGGCTCCTTTTCTTACTCATTCTGTTCACACATATCTTTGAGGTGAGAGAGATTAGTTTATAATGGTTCTTCATAAATTATCTTTCAGTTATTGTTATGTTGGGCTTTGATTACAGGATTTAATTGTTTATTTGTTTTCTTTATAATACAATACAATATAGGTCTTTCAAATAGGATAAAGGGATTCACTAGAAATAATTACAGTATCTCCTTAAGGTCAAATCAGTTCCCTTGCTTTACTGGTACATTTTAAAACAACAAATCATTATATATTATAGATACAAAGTATTTATCTGGTGATTCTTCTTCTTTTTGTCTAAAGCACCATATTTATGAGATTCATCACTGGAGACCTTGACATTAGTAAAAATGTTTCAAATCATTTTTTAAAAGAAACTTATGACAACACTTTTTTAACACTGCAAGCTAACTTTTAGCACGTATTTATGTTCCCTCCCTTCTCTCTCCAGTTTATTTTATTTTAAATATTATTTTTTATTTCTTAGAAATAAGAATTGACTGTAGACTTAAGAAAGAATGATTTTTGTTTGCCTATCATCTGGTTGAGAAAGTAGGTTTTATGTAACCTAGTACATAATCACCTGAAATTACAACTAAGAAGAATAGTAATCATTTTTAATTTCAAGAGAAATATCTTCAAGGACATTCTTCTAATAGAAACATTGCTTACAACTTGTAAGAGGGCATTAAATGTTTTAAGCAATAGTGCTATATATGTGTGTGTATATATATATGTGATACTATATGTATGTGTGTACATATATGTGTGTGTATACTATGCTGTACAACACCACACGTATGCAAACACATACATATATATAACTATATATACATATATAAAGACCTAGATATTATTAATTAATTTATTTCATAAGCATTTATTAAGCATATGCATTATTCTA
The DNA here is from genome assembly GCF_003255815.1 of Theropithecus gelada. NCBI lineage: Eukaryota > Metazoa > Chordata > Mammalia > Primates > Cercopithecidae > Theropithecus > Theropithecus gelada. The sequence goes on along the minus strand of NC_037670.1, from coordinate 149,001,796 downwards.
GGCACTTCGTATTATAGATAGGAAAACTCAAGCTTAAATATGACAGTTTGTGCCCTAAGTTTACAAAACAGTACAATGTACTATTCACCAAACTGATAGGGGTAGAGAGTTCTCTTGTAACACTGTCTGTATACAATGACATTTTTGTTCACAATTATTGATGCTAGTTTGTTTTCATGTCTGTAACAACACTTGACATGGAGTGCAAGTTTCACATATCATTGAGTTTTACATGTATAGGAAACTTTTATTAGATTATTTTGAATATTATAAAAGATATTATGTTTTTCAAAACTATTTTTAAAAATCTGTGTTTTTGCAGAGCTCCAGATGGTAAAATCTTCATATAATACTCTGGAATTTCATCAATGGTGACAGCATATTTCTAATACACGGACAATTTGTTTCTTCTGTATAGCATGTTAGTGGGTATTGGGAAATAATTAAACAGAAGTTGTTTTCTACAGTGGTTTCAGAACATAAGTATTTTAAAACAATAATTTAGAAGAAACTTCAAAGCATCCAGTACAGACATGCTTATGGGGATAACAAAATCCCGTAACCCTGATGCTTTATGGAGAAAGCTAAGCTTGGTACCATTGAGAAGAGATGAGGAGGGAAGGGGCAAGAAATCAGTAAACCTTTGCTGATAATACTATTTTACTTGATTGTTTGTAGGTCAGAAACGTTCATATTCCAAGACAGAATCTAAACTAGGATGTTCTCATTTGAAAGAGTTAAGTGATTTGTTCTCTGCGTCTGCTTCCCCACAGGAACAATAAGCCCTGTCATTTTCCTATGATGGCTGGATCCCCTGCAGGCTTCAGTGACACCTTGTACATCACACAATGTTGGCCCACTAAGTCCAGATGCAAAATCAACAAGGGGTCTTCCGATGAGCCAAGACCACGCACATGCCACCAGTTGCCAGAGAATCTATGTGTCAAAGTGCTGAACTTTTCTGGGTTAGAATCTGGTAGACATCATTCTGTGAATGGCTTGAAAATATACGATGACCATAGTAGCTCTGAACTTCAAATCAACTCCTAACCATCTAGTAAGCAGTGCATTAAAAGAATAGAAATGGTAATAACTAACACTTACACAGTGAATGACACTCCAGGCATGGTTCTAAATTCTTTCCATAGCTTAACTGATTCAATCTTCAACACAATTGTGTGAGGTTGTTACTATTAGTATATTCCTTTGTAGATGATGGGACTGGGACAAATAATGGTCTTGCTTATGCTAGATTTGCCTATGTTACTCAGCTAAAGAGTGGGGAAGTAGGAAATTAAATGTAAGCAGTCTAACTCCACAGAGTGCGTAATTAACCACTATTCAATACGGCTTCTCATCCAAAATACCGCTAACATCAATTTACTTCAACTTAAAAAATAAAATGTTCATAATTATGACATCAAGTAATAAAGTACAAGAATAATAGTTAAATGAAAGTAGTTGGAAGGAGGTAAGGAAGAGAGAGAGACAATGAATTAATACATTTGTTATTATGCCCTTGGGGAAAATAATTTAACCTGTAGAATATTTTTGCTTAATCCTAGAATCCTAGCAAGAAGAGTGTCACAAAAATCAATCATAGGGCATTAGAAGTCGAAAAATTTAGGAGTTATTTACTTTTGGGAAAATCTCTCTCTCTCCATATATATGTGTGTATATATATATATTTGTATTTTTAGTAGAGACAATATATATATATTTGTATTTTTAGTAGAGACAGGGTTTCGCCATTTTGGCCAGGCTGGTCTCGAATTCCTGACCTCAGGTGATCTACCCACCTCGGCCTCCCAAAGTTCTGGGATTACAAGGGTGAGCCACTGTGCCCGGCCTCAATGTTTCTTTAAGAGTTAATGCATCTCAAAATGAATGAGAAAATGGTTTAGGGGTAGAGAATAAGATTATGACTGCAATAGGGCATCCTTAAGCTAAAATATTTCAGGATGTGTCTTCCCAGTATACTTGTGGAAATTTCTTGTTCTTATTACTACATTAACTCTTTAATATGATAGAAGGAAATCAAACCCTAAAATTGTCTTGGCTTCATCTTTTCACCTTTTGTTGGGGTTGGATAAAATCATTTAGCTTTTCTGGGAATTTGAACTGTCCATATGTTAAATGGGGTCAAAGGATAATTTTTTTTACTTTCTTATAGAATGCTTTGAAATGAATAGATTTTGGCACTTTTCAAAAAAATAAAGGATAGAAAACCCATGAGAGTGACATAATTAGTGAGACATTTTAGAGTGATTTAGAGTTGAGGAACTAGTTAAATGATTTCAAGCTTCGAGTTTTTATTTGATTATGCTATATTTTGACATTGCTCCATTTATGACATAATCAAAACTGACATTACAAAATATTATGTTTTCCAATCCTTCTGCATGAATTAACCTTCAGGGGCTATCATTCCTGGTGATCTCTCTAGAAAAAGGTCTCAGGTCCTTTTCTCCTTCTCCAGGGCATTTGTATCCTGTTCGTATAGCAGCATCTTTAAACAGAAATACAAGTCATTTCCTTCAAATTGTTTCAAATATATCCATTTCTAATTTCTTGCTTATTCCGGCTGCATTGATCCAGACTTTTATGAAATCCAAAAATGCAACTTTCCATGCTTCCTCCTATTCTCAAGAGAGACATTCCTTCATATAGTATTCCAGGCCTAGGTAAAAGAAAAACAGGTGCCCACAACTTACTCTCCCTACAGGTGATAAATGGTAGCTAAAAGCAAGGCTAGTGAGGAAGATAACCTTCCTCTCTAGAAGGTGGCCATGGGCTATCTTGAGAGTAGTAGGGGACAGCCAAATGCCTAGGCAGATGGGGCGGGTCCCTGGTGAAATCCCACTTCCAAACTGAAGACAGTGAAAAGCCTGAACAGTGAAAAGTGCTTGTCTTGAAAAGCCAAGCAACAAGTTAAATCCTCAGACCAGACTGAGAACTTGTCTTCCTGTTTGGAAAGCTCTCTTCTGATTGGTCCTCACCCTTCACCTATTTTACATATACCTACCCATTCCTAACTGGTTTTTCTACACTGTTTTGCCCACCTTGGAGTGATGTCTTTGCTTTAACTTTTTTTGCATACTCACAAACCAATCAGCACACACTCCCCATTCTTAGTCCATAAAAGGCCCCAGACCCAGCTACACGGTGGGAACCTTTCCTACCTTTGGATAGGGGAACCATTCCACCCCCACATCTCCTCTCTGCTGAAAGCCATTTTTTATCGCTCAATAAGATTCTTCTCTGCCCTCCTCACCCTTCAATGTCTTGCATATCCTCATTCTTCCTGGATGTGGTATGAGAGCTTGGGAGCCACCGAACGCAAGTACAAGCTATAACAGGTGAGCTGAGGCATAGTAGCATGGCCCAGCTAGACCCAAGTGGGGCATCACTGGTTGGGACTCCCTGGCTTGCAAAGCGACTAAGAAGAAAAATCCTATATCACTGGGAGTCATGTCAGTGCAATCAGGACACATCTTGAATAAAGGGAGAGAAAACCCAGACCAGATTATACGAAGATGGAAACTACTTACTGAAGAAATGTTGAGAGGTATGGGGGGAATGAATGTGTACAGAGCATTAAGACTTTGATAAAATTAGAAAATAGAAAAAGGTGAGTCTTCAAGGGATTTTATTTATTCTGTATTCTTCTTATATCTTTCTGTTTACGACCTGATATATTTTCACTGAACTCACCTAACATCCAAATGCATCATATATTATAAAGTCTGATGCAGGTGTTTTAAATTTGCTATGATTATGACTTTAACTTTTTTCTTGAAGCCATCTTATACCATTTTGTTATTTACATTTAGTAATTTAACTAAATCATTAGTAATCAAGTTAACTCTTTTTCAGTTACTTTTTCCTTCTTCTCCTCTCCGTTTTTGTCTCACTCTCTTCCTCTTCTCCCTCCCTTTCTCCTCCTCCTTCTTCTCTTCCTTTCTCTTTGTCCTTCTTACCTCTACTCCTTCCTTTTTTGGACAAATGTCCTCTTGAATGAGTGGATTAAGCTGAGTATCCATACCTGTCTGAGGCCTCTCTAAAACTTTTGTAGCATATGTATCACACAAGTTATAACTTTAAAAAATAGTGTTTCTAAGAGTTTTTGAATTCAACACTATTTTTGTGGAATATATAAACTGTGGAAATCATTATAATTTCTTAGTCTTATCTAAATAGCATTACTGAAAAGGACACTTTTGATTATTTTTAGTTTTGTGTACTCTTTCAAAATGCTGTTTGGATGAAGCTTTAGAAGACACATATCAGGGCTAAGACAGGGCCAGTCTCGCAGTTGAACACAGGAACTTTGAAGTAAGAAGCCCAAGGTGTGAATTCTTGCTTCATCTTGCATAGCTTGTGTAACCTTTGGTGGACTAGTTAACTTCTCTAATATCCTGGTTCTTCATCTATAAAGTGAGATAATAGCAGTTCCTACTCAGTAAGATTATTATCAGGGTTAAATGATGTTAGTAAATATTTGTGCAGGGTGCCTAGCATGTAACAATGTATCACACATTTATAGCTGTACTTTGTAGTTATATTGTATAACCTATCAATTCTTTCCCTTTTCTTTTTTTGCTACTTTTGTCTTTTTCCTTAGTTGCTAATGAAAACAACAACAACAACAACAACAACAAAAATAAGACAGTTCCTGTATTCCCATATATTGAAAGAAAGACAGTAGGAGTAAATAACCTGTAAGGCCTATTGAAATCTTTGAAAACTGTGGTGTTCTTTTTGATGGCATCTAAATACTACAGATGAAAATACAAGAGAGCTGCAAAGAAATGAACTCTATATAGAGGATTTAGAAATCACCAAATACCATCGGAATGGATCCATAAAGAAACACACCTGGGAGTAAAATTGATAATGGTTTTAGGAGATATTATTACAAGGAAAACAAATTTAAAACACACAAAAAAACTGAAAAAAAATGACGGCGTGAGTATGTACACACATGCATATTTGTGCAAAAAGGAAAAATAAGAATGCGTGGAAAGAAGTAAAGAAGCAAAGAGCAATGGCTATTTAACAATTCTATATCAACCATTTTTTGCATTTATATTTATGGCCCGTATAACCTTATATACTTATAAAAATTTTCTTTATGTAATGTATCTTTTTAGAAGTTTATAACACCTGCATATTAGCCTGAATTTATATTTAAAATTGTCTTAGTCTCACAAACTCTACCCTGACATTGTCATCATTACAAATGTCTAACTCGCCCCTATCACAGTCACTTCCATGAGCCGTTCTGGCATCCTTGCTGTTCTAAGGATATATTTTACTTGATAGAACATCTATGCCTTTGTTAAAAGAAGTATTTTTACCTAGAAGGCATTCCCTCCACCTAATATTTATATGTAGAAGATCTATGTCTTCTCTAGAATATCTTTGTTTTTTACGAAAAATCATATTTGTACATTTTACTTGCCAGAATCTGTTAATTATGTTTTCTGTTGTTTATGCTTATCTACTTCCTTTAATTGGATTCGAGGCTTTGCAAGGTAAAGAATCTTATTTTCTGCGTCAGTTGTCTCTTCTAAAGTAATTAAAAGAGAAGTGGCTCAATAAATTGTTGATTGACCAACATTTCCTACTTCCCTGTGTCTCCACATTTAGTCCTATTTTCTTTAGTCATTTACATGTACATTAATTGTTTTTTCATTCATACAGTAATTTACCAACATGAAAATGTGACCAATGCAACTCAAGTTTACAGTATTTTGTTTAGATTTTTCTAAATCCTTTTAGAAAGGTTTTTGTTTGTTTGTTTGTTTGTTTTTGCATTTTGCCATGCTCACATACATGACCTCTATGAACATAAAAGAAGATGTTTCTTTTTCATCCACAAAGGCATCCTTTCACTCATCTAATTAGGTCCTCTTGATTATCCTCTGAGAACTTTTGTTCATGTCAGGAATTAAAGAATATTTTGTTCTTATTTATCCTACCAGGTTCTCCTTCATTAGTTTAATTTTAGATGCATTCTTGCAGTGAAGCTCTTTGATCTTTAGTCATGCTTTATTAAATCTCTCTACTGAAATGCACAATCCCTTCAACTTACATCATGGTGTGTATGTTTCAAGAATCCATTTCATATGCTACTTATTTCATGACATAATTCATAATTCTCTTCTCTCTGGTCTTCAGCACTCTGATTTCACCTGTACCATTCGACATCACATTTATGTTTTCCATTCACTGAAATTCCTTGAGTTCCTTTCATTTGTCAGGCTGTATACTATGCCATGGAGACACAAAGACAAATGAGATAAGGTCTCTTCTCTCAAGGATGCTATACACTAGTGGAGGAGACACAAATTTTGTGTTAGGTTTAGAAATGAAACTACTCATATCAGAGTACAGGAGGCCAAAGGAGAAAAACTTTTTCAGTATTTGGGCCCCAGAAAACTCTACAAAATAAGCTGATATATACGTGAAGTCTTTAAAAATGAATTGGGGAGTTGGAGCAGGTGGGTAGTAGGCAATGTTGAGTACAATCTGACAGGGCATGACATGCAGACAATTCCATATTCTTTGGGGTTTGGGGATAATATACAGTATGAGGTGAGAGGGGGAAGAAGTAAGATTGAAAAAGACAGGACCAATTTTTGAGGGTTTTGTCTGCCAGCAGAAGGACTTGGGCATGATCTGAGAGCAGTGAGGCTATTGAGTTTTTTGTTGTTGTTGTTTTGTTTTTGTTTTTGTTTGCCAATGAATGATATGGTCAGAGTTGAATTTTTACTAAAGTATTTTTGAAATTATACCAAGAATGGCTTTGAGGGCACAAGACTATAGACAGAAAGACTGATTAGGAAGTTGTTGCAAGATTCCTGGTAATGAAAGATTACTGCCCAAATTATGATATTGCTAACAGTAATGGAGGGAACAGTTTGAGAGATATAGGAGTTAGAATCTGAAAAACTTGTTGATTTATTGTATTGGAGGGTGAAAGAGAGGAAAAAAATCAAGGATGCCTCACAGGGTTTGAGATTTATAATACATCTACAGTTTTCTAGCTAAACACAGAAGGAGAGAGAGAGAGAGAGAGTAATGCAGACATACAATCAAAGGATTACAGGCTTGTACAGGAAATGGTCATGAGAATGGATGAAAGAAATGAAAAAGATACAGTCCAGAGGTCAAACTACTGAGAGACTTCCCATTTTGAGGTCTTGGAGAAGGACTCTGGTGATGTGATTACCTGTGTCATATATTTTGTAAAATTTGCAAAGGTGAGTTGTTTTAATAGGAATTAATTAAAATTTGTGGTGTTGTTATTTTTCAGTCCCACTTTCCTTCTTTCAAACTTCTGCTTTTGTTGAGTGGTGTTGGGGTAGTAGCCACAGAAATGTGAAGTTTATTTAGGGATACATTAAATTTGAATTTCCTAAGATATATTTATGTGTCCTATAGTTACTTTCATGTATAATTGAGTTATAGCTTTCTCAGTGCAGTGATAATTTCCAGGAACACTCTCACCACAAACTGTGATACATTCACCCCTCCTGTCATGGTAACATTAATGACAAAGTACCTTGCTAAGTGTCTTCACTTCAAAATATATTTCAGTTTAGTCATTGTGCAAGAAAACTTACAGCCCATGCATAAAAGAAAACTGATAAGGCCAGCTGCAGTGGCTCATGCCAATAATCCTAGTTCTTTGATAAGGTGAGACAAGAGGATTTCTTGAAGCTAGGAGTTTGAGACCAACCTGGGCAAAATAGCGAGATCACATCTCCACAAAAATAACAATAAAAAAATTAGCTGGGTGTGGTGGTGTGAGCCTGTAGCTACTTGGGAGGCTGAGGTTGGGAGGATTGCTTGAGCCCAGGAGTTCAAGGCTATGGTGAGCCATGATCATGCCATTGAAGGAAGGAAGGAAGGAAGGAAGGAAGGAAGGAAGGAAGGAAGGAAGGAAGGAAGGAAGGAAGGAAGGAAGGAAAGAAGGAAGGAAGAAAAAAGAAAAGAAAAGAGGAAGGAAGGAAGGGGAAAAGGAAAGAAGGAAAGAAAGAAAGAAAGAAAGAAAGAAAGAAAGAAAGAAAGAAAGAAAGAATGAACGAACAGAGAAAGGGAGAGAAAGAGATAGGGAGAGAAAGAGAAAGAAAATAAAAGAAAGAAGAAAAAAGAAAGGTAGAAATTTGATAAAAATTTGCCCAAATTTTAAAACAATTGCATATTATTTACAAGACATTAGCAACAATAATTGTGAAGCTGAAAGAAACTTTCCTAATCTATCAGTAATAAAAAAAAATCTGGAATCATGTACTTGAGTCATAAAAAACAAAAACATTAAAAAAAATTTCTACCAAATTTTTCAGAAGAAAGTCTAAAATATTATATTCCTGCTATAGAAAAGGAGTTGCCACATCATTGAATTAGGAACAGGTAATCAGAGTGTGCAACTGTAAATGTAGAAAAAAGAATCATAATTTTTTTTTTTTTTTGGAGGCAGAGTCTCATTCTGTCACCCAGGCTGAAGTGCAGTGGCGTGATCTTGGCTCACTACAAATTCCGCCACCTGGGTTCAAGTGATTCTCCTGCCTCAACCTCCCAAGTAGCTGGGATTACAGGCGCCTGCCACCATGCCTGGCTAATTTTTGTATTTTTAGTAGAGACAGGGTTTCACCATGTTGGCCAAGCTGGTCTCAAATTCCTGACCTCAGGTGATCTGTAGCCCACCTCGGCCTCCCAAAGTGCTGGGATTACAGGCATGAACCACCACGCCCAGCTTATAAAAAGTTTACTAAGCAGTTAGTTAATTTAGATATTGCTATTTTAATCCATTTACACAATGTGATTTTGGATGGCTTTTTGTTTTTTTTGTTTGTTTTGTTTCTTTGTTTGTTTGTTTGTTTTTTGTTTGTTTTGTTGAGACCTTCTGTCGCTCAGGCTGGAGTGCAGTGGCACAATCTCGGCTCACTCCACCTCCCAAAGTGCTGGGTCCGCCTCGGCCTCCCAAAGTGCTGGGCCTCCCAAAGTGCTGGGATTACAGACGTGAGCCCCCGCGCCCAGCCCGGTTTTGGATCGCTTTTTAAAATTGGTAATTTGTTGTGAATTTATTTTCTTGTACTTTTGTACTATTTTTGCATTTGTAAACTGAACTCTTGTTTTTAAAGAGGGCGTGTAACATGCTTCACATCCCACAAAACCTGGGTCAGCTCTTAAAATCCTTGAAATTGATCAAGAACCTAGGAAGTAAGGGTGATGGACCAAGTGTCAATAGAAATTGAAGACCCTCAGGGGTATGGCTAGACTTGTAGTGAAAAGGAAGGCTGAGATGTAGACTCTGTAATCTAAAGTCACTCCTGATTATGAACAAGATGCACATTACAGAGATTATGAGAAGAAAGAATGGAGCTGCTGAAGGCCTGGGCCACAAAGACTTTTATATCATGCTCACTGGTTTATATCTGTATTAGTGGTCTGTATATTCCTGGAAGAGGATTTTACTCTTCTTTGTCCATTCGCTGCATCAATACTGTGCATTGCACATGGTAATAGTTTTTGAGTTGTGAGTGAGAACTTGGTACAGAATAAAACAGAGAAAGGTCTAGTTCCTGCCCTTGGGGCTTTGGACTTTATTATATTATTATATTGTGCTCACTGTACTTAAGTAGAGTCTGGGCCTCTTGCCAGGGGTTGTCACCTGTGCTGCCTAATACCAGACTGGGTATGACTTCTTTCATCCTCAAGAGTGGATGCAGCCCTGTCTATCTTGTAACATCACTACAAATAACACTGTCCTCCATCCTCAACTTTTTTTTTTTCCACTAACACTTTTTGTTGGTCCACCTAGTTAAATGGGTAAATGTCAGAGAAAAAAAGGTAAACTACAGGAGATTAGAGAAGGGCGGTTACGAATCACGACAGGTCCAAGATGTTTTCTGGTGTAAGTCACTAATGCACAAAAACAGAGGATTTGGATTTTGGTGATCTAAGAATTATAAAGTCTGCTCACTCAGAATGATAGCAGGACATCAGGAAGACAGGGAACAATATGTAGTGTAACATTAGCTTGAAATTTATTTTTTTTAAATAAAGAGCCCTTAAGATATGGGGCAGGAGTTACATTCATTTTATAGTATAACACATTATATGTAGAATTACTGTATGGAATGAGACTTAGGGAGTGCTTAATAATAATTTGTGCTAAAAGGTTTCTATTGGCCAGTGTAGTAGCTCACTCCTGTAATCCCAGCACTTTGGGAGGTCGAGGTGGGTGAATCAAAAGGTCAGGAGTTTGAGACCAACCTGGCCAATATGGTGAAACCCTGTCTCTAAAAATACAAAAATACGAAAATACAAAATACTAAATACAAAATACTAAAAATACAAAAATTAGCCAGGTGTGGTGGCAGGCGTGTCCCAGCTACTCGGGAGGCTGAGACAAGAGAATCGCTTGAACCCGGGAGGTGAAGGTTGCAGTGAGCCAAGACTGCGCCACTGCACTCCAGCCCGGGCGATAGAGCTAGACTCTGTCTCAAAAAAAAAAAAAAAAAAAAAAAAAAGGTTTCTATTACAGTGTAGTGTTTACCATGTTAACCAAATTGATTAATCAATGTTTGGGAGGACTATTGGGGTGGGGGCCAAGGAAATGGATATAGCCTGTTTACTTCATTTGTTTAAACAGTTGGTAAGTATTTAATTGCATTAGGTGTTTTGCAGGTAATAAAATTATGGGATACACTCTCAATAGCCTGATGGTTTGTTTTTATCAGTAATTGTAGTAGATTCTCATAAATTGAGAGGAATAATTTCTTTCTTTGCTCTTGCCTCACTGGAAGGAACACATATTATCAAGATCCTAATGATGATTTGTCTAAGAAAGCACAAATACTAAATTCTAAAATTAAATAACATGGAACTGTCTTTGAAAGCCCAATTTTGCTACAAATGACCATTGCCGATTGTTTAATAAACTGTCTTATCTTCGTACAGAAAACTCTGCCTCAAACAAAAATTTTACAGTGACAAAAGCTGTGCGAAATTTATATAATTCCAATGAACTTCAGTGACCTGAGATTTTAGTAGAGTTATAAGATTTTATAGGCTGCAATGAAAAACATTAACATTAAAATATTAGTAATTATCTGTTTATAAACTCAAATTTTATAAATGACATTATTGCCTGATAAAATGTTGAATCTAGAACATGGATGAATTTAACTATTTTTATTTTTATTAATTAATTTATTTTTTAAAGTATTTTATTTTATTCTTAATTGACAAAAATATATTATGTACAACATGTTGTTTTGAAAATTTATACACTGTGAAATGGTTATTTCAGGTTAGTTAAAATAGGTGTTACTTTACATACTTATCATTTTTGTGGTGAGAACACTTAAAATCTATTGTCTTAGCAATTTTCAACAATGCAGTGCATTGTTATCACCTATGATCAACCTGTTATGTAATAGATTTCTTGAAGTTATTTCTCTTATCAACAGATTAATGGATTCAAAAAATGTGTTATATATACACAAAAGAATACTATTCGGCCTTATAAAGGAAATCCTGTCCTATGGGACATGGGTGAACCTGGAGGACATTATGATAAGTGAAATAAACCAGGCATAGATGGACAATTACTTCATGATCTCTCTCATACATGGAGTGTAAAAAAGGTGAACTCAGAGAAGTAGAATGGAATGGTGTTACCAGGAGTCAGGGGTTGGGAGGGATTGTCAGATGTTATAGTGGTTTATACCTGTAATCCCAGCATTTTGGGAGACCGAGGCAGGAGGATAGTTGGAAGCCAGGAGTTTGAGATCAGCCTGGGCAACATAGTAAGTCCCTGTCTCTATAAAATATTTTTAAAAGTATCTGGTTATGGTGGCACATGCCTGTGATCCTAGCTACTCAGGAAGCTACTTAGGAGGATCACCTGAACCCAGGAATTTGAGGTGACAGTGAGCTATGATCACTTCATTGCATTCCAGCCTGAGTGACAGAGTAAGACCCCATCTCTAAAAAAAGCAACAACAACAAAGATACACATTTCAGCTTCATGGTTAGGTTTGCCCAAAATTAGACTAAGGAATGGGTCTTATAAAAAGGCCAGTTCTCTGTCACTAAAAGGTTTTAAAGAATCAAGGTGAAGTTCTAAGAGGAGTTTCTTTGTGGGTGACATTGGGACAGATGATCAATAATATTATCTTTAGTGTTTAGGTTTGGGGACTTCCATAGAGCAAATGAGATGTATTCCTGATTTTTCCTTGCAAATTTTCTGAGATTATGCCCCTAGATTTGTCATCACCTCTAAGGCAGTGAGAAGTGATGGATTTTTGTATAAGCATATTCATTACATTGAACACATTATTTTTTAATTTACTACCATGTATTAAATATTTATTATGCTTCCAAATATAATGTGCCATGTACTTTCTAAGTAATATAATGGATTAAACAGTATCTGTACAAGGTACAAATTATTAACTTCATTCAAATTTAGAAAAGTTTGGGTTAAAGAAGTCTGGTAGCTTTCCTAACATCACACCCTAGAAAGTAACACAGAGCTGTTATTCCATACTAATCAGTAAAATAATAAACATGGAAGTGATACAGCATTGTGATTTAAGGTAAGGGTGGCAGGATCATAACTGTTGCTTTGAAGACCTGAACAACTTCCCTCTTTCAGTACCCAGAGGTATCCAAGCTTCATTCACATTTGCTTGAGGCAGAAGCCAGAAAGCCAAAATAGGAACAATCATATATATATATATATAACCCTATATACATTAAATATATTAAATATATAATAAAACTCCTTACTCTTAGGCACTTTGGAAAAATAATTGATAGCCATTTCATTTACTTACCAAGAGAAATGATAGTCATAAGGCACACGCATAACAGGATGAGAATCAATACATTTTCCCTTGCTAGGTTGTTCGTTCCACATATTGACTGAATCAATAAAGAAATGAAGACAGACCAACATGGAATTAAGCACATGTTGGAGACCACACAAACTGAGAAAGAAGAATTAAGTCAGTCAAGCACTTAATGCTCTTTGTCTAAAATAGTTGTGCTTTCATTTCTGATTGACAAACTATCTTATATATATTAACATATTCAATTTACTAACCAGCAAGTCTCATGGCCAAGTCTGCAGCCTTTTCCTGTTAAGTTGTTGACAATGTATATTCTAACCCATAGTGTTGATATTACATCTTAAAACTTAGAGGACAAATGTATAACTCTAATTTCTGGTTGGTACAGAACTTAGAAATAAGTGCTGATCAAAGAATTAAAGTTTGTCTGACTCCAAAGCCCAGTGAAAGCCATGTAAGTCAGGAATAAAGTTATTAAAAACTATCTTATGCTTAATCAAATAACATTTACTTTGGGTACAACTATAAATTCTTAAAATGGCAATTTCAAGGGGAAAATGGAAATCTCTAAATCACTAATGTGGCAATGGAGTGAACTTGGATGATCAGTCCAAGAAATTTAAAAAAAAAAAAAAAAAAAAGCAGGTCTCTTGGAAGCACCATAAATTAGGCTGTTAAATTGTGGCTGGAGTCTAATGCAAATCCCGGTTACCCAGGCATAAAAGAAAGCAGCAGTTGGCAAACACTGTGTTATTTATTTTGTAGATAAGCCATCTATCAAACTTTTCTTTTCCTCAGTGAAATGCACACTCAAGCACCATGGAGAAAAATAATCTGGTAGTGATAGAGTGTACCCTGGGAGCTTCTTTTCGGAACTTTGGTGAAATCAAGTGAAAACTAAAGTCCTTTGTAAATTAACAGTTTACTTGCTTGTCTAAATCAAACAACAAGAGGAAGATATTCATCTGGTTGCTAAGTAGAGAAGAGAGGTTTCACTGAAGTGCTTCATGCTGTTTGACCAGCCTCTCATAAACACACCAATTTGAACCTCAAAGTTACAAAAATGGCGACTCTCATCCTGAAATTGCCAATTCTCCCAAATCTCCTAAGAATAAAATGAATGGAGCAACCATAGGGTTAAAGAAACCTGAGCCAAATGACCAATAGTAGAGATTTTTCCAAAGTCTGGAGTGGTGGGATTTAGTAATAACGTAATTTCAAGTCAGAGAATTTCTGTTTCATAGGTTATTCCAAAAAAGAAGAATGAGTATTTCTTCATCACTGTTTTATTTAATATTTAACAGAAGATTCAGGAGGAGTAGTGAGTATAAATCTTAATCCACAATCTTGACTATAAGAGAAATATTATTATTTTCTTTAAGTCAAATTAAATCCGGTTAAAACCTCTATTCAGACATTTGATGGGAATTTAAATACATTTTGGGGTTATTCCTCTCACCATACCCCCATTGTAACATGGGATCCAGAATTGCCTGGTGCCAGAGGAATAAGCAAAGGCCTTTCACTTTAGTTTATTATGATTGTTACAGGTTTGATAATTGCCCAAATCCACAGAGATGCCAGAAGGTTGCCGCTCTTCTATTCCCTCATCACATGGCCGAGTTTGAAGTCCAGAATCTTGGTTGCAGCTGGGAATTTCAGTGCCCTGTAATCACCCATGAAAAAAAAGACCAACAAAGACCGAGTCACGCCTTGTAAAGCATTCAAACAGAAGAAAAAATGCCATTTTGTATATCAAAAACAGCAAACATCAAACACAACTAAAATAAATGAATATATCAGTACATTATGATTCCTACAACAGAATTTGTGTCTACAATTTTTGCTTGAGGCCCAGAATTATTTTTTAACTCTTATTTGAAATGATTTTAGATTTAACGAAAAAGTAAATAATAGAGTTTCTATATTCCCTTCTCCCAGCATCCCCTAATGTTAACATCTTATGTAACCATAGTAAAATGATCAAAATCAAAATTAACATTGGTACACTGCCATTAATTAAAATACAGACCTTGTTCAAATTTTACCACGTTTTCCACTAGTTACCTTTTTCTCTTCCAAAATTTGATCCGAAGTTCTACATTGCAATTAGTTATCCTGTCTGCTTAGTCTCTTCCTGTCTATGAGCATTCCTCAGTTTTTCATTGTCTTTCAGGACTTTGATACTATTGAAGAGTATTGGTCAGTTAATTCATAGAACATTTCTCACTTGGTTTTGTCTAATTTTTTTATGGGATTATGTATGTTTGGAAAGAAGGCTACAGAGGTAATTTTGTGCCTTTCTCAATGTACATCAGAGGAACATGATGTCAGTCTTATTAGCGACATTACTAGTGATTACTTGGCTAAAGATCTATCTGTAGGTCTTGAGTTTCTCCACTCTTTTCCAATTTGTAATTAGTAAGTACCTTGGTAAACATATATCAGGTCATGCAAATTTCCAATTTCTCCTCAAATATTTACTCACTAATTTTAGCAACCATTGATGATCATGCCCACAATAATTATTATTATGGTACTTGCTCAATGGCTATTTTGAATTCTTCCTTCATTCCTTCTACGTTTATTAATTGAATTTTTTCAATAAGAAAAAATCATCCTTTTCACTCTTTATTTATGCATTTGATTGTTTATATCAGCATAAAATCATAGATACTACATTATTCTCTGAGTTAGAATCCAACAATATCAAGGACTCAGAGTTTTCAACTGTAATAATACTTAATTCCTTTTCAAGTTCCACAGATTTCTTTTTCTACCTTAACTGTATTTGTCTTTCTGGCTCACTGCAACATGTCTGTTTATTCTTCTTTTATATTTTTCCTTTTATCTTCCATCGAACCAAAGGAAAAATCACCAAATTCCTCCTTTTAAAAATTCTGTGTCTAACACTCTGTCATTTTTTACTTAAACACTTATCTTTTCTCACCTTCCCTACCTCAATTTTGTTTTGTCCCCATTTACCTCCTTTATTTCTGTTTACTTTATGTATAGGTGCCGACGGGTAGAGATAGCCTGTTCGGTATAAACAGAGATAAATTGCCTCTTCCCATCTTTTGAAAATAGTCTGTTCGTTCTTTTGACTTTCAAGATGAATGTGAGCAAATTAAAGTAGTCATGCCTCTATTTTGGCCATCAATTTTCAAGTCACTGAGTCAGGTGACTGCTAATGACATTGGTAATGGTTTGCACTTCTTTTTGTTCTATTATTGTGGTTGACTTCAGAGAAGAATTGACAATACTTTTTGAACATCAACTAATTATATCAATCTTTGTACTAAAAATAATTTAAAACGACACATTTCTGCATGAAAATTAAAGCAAAATTCTGTCTTTTGTATCTCTATATGACAGTCACTTAAATTGCCCATATACTCTTACAGTTAGAACACATTAAATAAATACATTTTCCCTACTCTAACCAGAGGCTATAAATCTGAGTTTGTTTTTCAGGTACATCAAAAAATATATACCCGTGATATGTATTTTATTGTGATTGTAGAAGAGAAATCTTAAAAGGAGAAGAACAGAATCATAAACATGCTATCTCTTTCTCTCTCCTGTATTCTTTGGAAAATTTTAACCAAAGCTTATTCAGAATGTTTTCTAAATTGTAAATTGATAAAAAATATCTTTATACGGATGGGCAGTGTGAATTATAAGTGAGTGAGATAGCAACCATCCAAACACAACACGATTAATCTAATTGCACCTACATACTCAATTTAAATAGTTTTAAATCTTTGAAATTCTGAATGGTTCATTATACTCCGAAATAATAAGTAGAAAGCAGAGACCTTTCAAACTAAAGACACTGTAAATTTAGCAGTGGATGACTTAAAATGCTTGAATACTATTTTAAAATACCACTTAAATTATTAAATAAAAATAAACCTTATACATGTATTTCAAAGTGTAATTAAATTAATGTTTACTTTATTTAAAAACTCCCTAAATGAAAAAAAAACCTGAGGCCGTCCATTTAAATGCTAGCAACCCAGAAATATGTATTCGAATATTCTTTCCCATTAAAAAATCTTAGTAATTATAACCAAAAACTATTTTCATTCCCAAGAGTAGAAATAAGAATATCAAAGAATAACCTAAGAAAGAAATGTGAAGGATTTATGGCTAGGAGACAAAGTATAGCTAATAAATATTAATGACTAATAAGTAAATACATGGATGTCATAATCTGATATAGGAAAATTCTGTTGTATAATTGTAATAGCTACCTCAAGTTAATTTACACATTTAAACACATCCCAGGCAAATACAGCTTGAACTTAATGAAATAAGTTTATATGGGAGGAAAATTTCTATGGGAGGAAAATGTATTTGAGAGGAAAAATGTACATAGAATTAATCTGAGTCAAGAAACATAAGATGCGAGTGGTGGAAACATGCCTGATCACTTAAAAACTGCATTTTAAAGTCCCAGTAGTTAACACATCCAGTCTATTCCTGTCTTAAGTGTATTTCTGTAAGAAATGGGTATTTGGACTCATGCTAGGGTGCTCTGAATTCAGATATATGGTAGTGTGGTGTCTTTGCAGTAAAGACCATTATTTAAGAGCCTGCTTCTTATTTCCCCACTAGTATCAAAGGATACATCACTGTTAAGAGAGAAGGTGTTGTGAGTTAAGCAAAGTGGAAAGGAAGTGCACAAACAGCACTTGCCTAATGCAAGCAGTTTATTTTCAACAATTTTAAATCTCATCCCTAAGACATGTCATTGAGTTGGAAAGAAAATAACTTTCAAATAGCCTAAGTAGTACAGGTGAGTGATATTGATTCTTCTAACTGTAACTGAAATAGTTTTGTAGGTCACGTATTCTCAATTCATATTGTTTAAAACTCATAGGTAAAACTTTAACACAGTTTATTTCAAATTTGGTACACATTATTCAGTAGGCTATTTAGAACTATTTTGTCAGGTATAATGAAATATTGATATCAGTTACTAATTATACTAATTTTATTTTGTGTTACAAAATGTGTTAGTATTTTCTGCCTCTTATTAACAAAAAATAAAATGACATGCAAGTTGCCAGATTAATCAGATTTTAGAAGTATACACTTTTCTTTTTCCTTTTTTTAACATACAGGAAAACTTTGATTATAAGACTTAATGAATTCAATTGAATTATGTCTGATTTTTATATTTGATTTATATTTATTTCCAAAAGCAGAATCCAGGGTGATGGTGGGCTGAATTATTTGCCTCCTCTCTTTATTTCTTCCTGCATCTGTGTCCTTACTTAGCTATACAACTGTGCAGTGTGCTCGCCTTGTGATCCAGCATAATTTCCTATCCCAGAGTTTGGCCTTGTGACCTGCTTTGGCCAATAAAATGAGAAATGGTATGCTAACTTTCAGCCTAAACCTCAAGAGACCTAAGTGTTTGGAAACACTTTCTACTTTATGATTCTGCCATCACCTTGTGAAGGATATGATCAGGCTAAACTGTGCATTTTAGAAAAACAATGAGAGACATATGCAAAAAAGCCAACCCACCATCTTAGCCCAGCCTAGATCAGCTGACTCCCAGGCAAGTGAAGAAACTTCAGCAAGAATGGAAGAGCCGCCAAGTCCAGTCTGGACTAGATTAGTTGACACTAGGAATACGTGAGAAATGAATATTTATGCTGGGACACTGATGTTATGTGGGTGGTTGTTATGCAACCATATTGAATCAATAGGTAGCTGATAAACCATCACATGTACTAAAGGATCACCAAGTCTTATATTACAACTCTTGTTTTACAAATATCTTAACAGTTTCACTAAATATTTAACTGAATTATTCCAAATTAAATAATTTAAAAGGCATACTGATTTTTATATTGTTTTCATAATGCATTAATTATTCTTGATGGGCATCATTTTAATATTAATAACTACTTAACAGTAATCACTTTAAATATAATTTATTTCCTCACAGGTGTTTTTACAATAGCTCTTAAAAAGTGTATTAATACTTTTTTTTAATTGAAACGAAAAGTCAACATTTTTTTTCCGACAGAATGTAACTGTGATAATGTTGGGCATTGGACTGTCCCTCATAATCCTTATTAGTTCTTAGCTATTAGCATTGCTCATTAAACTCCAATATATTTGTCCTGTGAGCAACTACTTCATTAGTATCTGCTTGATTTTACAAGTAAATTTGATGTTGATGCAGTGAAGAAGAGCTAGAGCTGGAGCTCATTTCCTAAAGCACTTGCATTCTGCACTTTACCTCTGCACAGTCTTTTCCTTACCCCATATGGAGAAAGCTGGCTGTGCAACTCCTCTCCTGTCTTCACTTAAAACAGCCAGGGATTGCCAGGAGAAAGCCTGCTGGTTGCAAACAGTGAGGTGAGATTTCGACTTTCCAGCAGTTAGATGTACTTGTTTAATAACCTTGCACACCATGGCACTGTTTTTCAATGTGCCTCCATTAGGAGTAAAATACAGGCTTTTTTTTTTTTTTTTTTTTTTTTTTTTTTTTTTTTTTAATCTGCTTTTGTTATTTATAAAACCTTGGAGACTTATCACTTCTCTAACTAGCATAAGGTAGTCATTTTCCTAAGTGAGGCACAATCAAGGTCAGCCTCTCTTTTGTAAAACTAAGGCTATGATAGTTTGGGAAATGAGAATCAAGCTGTAACTAAAGGGTTGGTTGGTTGTTTACCCCTTTATTCATTTTCCTGACCTATTTATTTATTTATTTATTTATTTTCAGGCCTAATTCACTTTATTTTTCTTGTATAAAACCCCTATGTTGTAACCACAGCTAGAGCCTGGGTCCTCTGCACCGAGACTCTGGTACGGGTCTTGACGAGGTGGTCAGTGAATTTCTGATAGAGAGATTTGGTGAATACAGTCTCCTTTCAGAGGTCGGGGGTCAGGTAGCCGTAGGTCTTAGAGATGGCACCAAAGGTGGCCTTGGCGAAGTTGCCCAGGGTGGCAGTGCAGCCCCTGACTAAGGCGTAGCAGTCATCGATACCAACCATCATGAGCAGCTTCTTGGGCACAGGCGATGCCAGTGCCCCTGGGCGCGGGAATGAGGCATACCAGCACAGAGCCGCAGCGACCTGTCACCTTGCGAGGGATGGTGTGGGGCGTGATGATCTTGTTCCCCTAGAACAAGATCTGCGCACGGGGACAACGGAGAGTTTGACCCGCGGATAGCAGTGGCCACCTCCTTGGAGCACTTAACACCCAGACCGACGTGGCTATTGTAGTCCCTGAAGGCAACAAACGCCTTGAACCTGGCGCGGGTCAGCTTCTTCACCGGCATAATCTTCAAAACCTCGTCCTTGAGAGAGGCCCCAGGAAAAAGTCAATGATCTCAGATTCCTTGACGGGCAGGAAGGACAGATAGATCTCCTCCAGGGACTTGATCTTGATGTCCTCCACCAGGCGGCCCAGCTTGGTGACGGGCATCCACTCCTTATCCTCGGCTTTGCCTCCGCTAGCTCCGCGGCCTCGCCCGTCCACGGCCTCGACCCCGGCCCCAGATGCTACTGACAAAACCTCCGCGGAAGTCACCGCTGTTCCCCATCCCAAGGCCCCCGGACGCCGCCGCTGCACCGGCGTCATCTGACATTTGGTGTTTTCTCGGAGAAGAACTTCCTGGCCTATTTATACAGGGAGGTTCATAAAAACAATAGAGATACCCCTCAGGAATTTGAATTAACCTAAGAAGACATCCACAACTTTAGATACCAGGAATCAATTTGACTGATACAGAGGCTGGGGCGAATAAAGGGTTGCTGGTTGCTAACAGATGTATTCCTAACAAAACAGGCAGATTGGGCTGTGTTGACATCTAAGGTTTAAGCTCTTATCTATTACTCTCACGATGACTCATTATTTTCACAAAGCACCCTTAAAAACCATTTATCACTGAGAAGAGCCCATGATAAAGCTTCTAAGAGGTTGCCTTCTGTTATTTAAAGAGGAGCCACTTGGCACTGGCTGTTGATTAGAAGACACTTAAGTGAAAAATATCCTTTCTTCAGACGGAGTCTATGCCTTTAATCATCTCATCTGGTAAACAGTCTTGACACAGTAAAAAGTGTTTTTTTATTGTTCCAATAATATATGTATGTGTTGTTATACTACTTGCAATATGTTCCTAGACCTCAATCATTAGTGGGCAAAGGTCTAGAGAGATGAAAAATATTGAATACATATTAAAGGTGAAATTAATGACCATTTTAAAAATTCTATTACTTATTTTTGACAGAAGTAACTTTTTCAAAAGAAAATAACATTAATGAAACCTTTCAGATTTGACCTTTTAGTGGCAGTAAAATTGAGCTACATAAATTCTATTAATGGTAATGGCTGCTTCCCAGCAAAACCTCTCTGATATTGTGGAAACTGGTATTACTCAGGATTTTCAGAATCACTCTCTGTAAACAACTTTTGAAAATGGGTTAAATCAGTGAAGTCAGTTAACTGAGATGATCAATTATCAAGCTACAACAACAAAATAAGTTAAAAACAATGAGGATGCTTGCTCCTATTATTTTATGCTCTTGAATGTAAAATAACTAACTACTAAATAAGATAATTAGTTTTCAACATTGAAGGCATTTTTTTCTATAGATATCCGACACTGATACTGTGGAAACTGCTGTTACTCAGGATTTTCAGAATCACTCTCTGTAAAGAACTTTAGAAAATGGGTTAAATCAGTGAAGTCAGTTAACTGCGATGATCAACTATCAAGCTACGATAACAAAGTAAGTTAAAAACAATGCTGACGCTTGGTCATATTATTTTATGCTCTTGAATATAAAATAACTGCCAAATAAGAAAATTAGTTTCCAACATTGAAGGCATTTTTTTTCAATAGATATTGACACAGTGCCTGACAAAGAATACTCCCTTCGCCAAGTTTTCGTAAACTAAATTGATTATACGTTTTTAATTTTTCTAATTAGTTGTTAGAAGAGCTATTAATTTTCCTTCTGATCTCATTCTGTTTTTTACCCTATAATTATTTTCTTGAATTTCTAATTTGAGAGAAGACAGCATCAGCTAAAAATAAAAAGGAATGCCTAATATTTAGTGAGAAAAGTTCACTATTTAGTATTTACCTAACTACCTAATATTTAGATATGTAGTGAGGAAAGTTCAATACTATTCA
This sequence comes from Theropithecus gelada, assembly GCF_003255815.1. Lineage (NCBI taxonomy): Eukaryota > Metazoa > Chordata > Mammalia > Primates > Cercopithecidae > Theropithecus > Theropithecus gelada. Next base: position 148,979,758 of record NC_037670.1, on the reverse strand, counting down.
GTGAGAAAAATTCAGTCAAATATAAGTTTGACTTGGGGTGAGAAGATGTGCATGGAAAGAGGCTGGCAAGTAGAATCACAGCCAAAAGTGTTTTCCTAGATGGAAATTTCTGGCAGCTGGAAAGAGGTACAGTGATCAAAGGCTCTGTCTGTAGACACATTCTGCCCTTGGTAGACTGTGATGTTGGGCATGTTATTTAAACTTTAAGTTTCAGATTCTCTGAGCTACCTAACTCAGAGAGATTTTGTGGAAACAAACTAAATAACATTTATGAGGTGTTTAATAAAAAAACCACAAATGGAGTAGTAATATTTGTCTTTCTAGTTTTTATGGAAAGTTCAGAAGTTAACTTTAGAAACCAAATATTGAGCATCTGGAATGCAAAATTTAACTGAAGGCCATAAAAAATGCCTTCGGGACGGTCATGGTAGCTCATGCCTCTAATCCCAGCACATTGGGAGGCCAAGGCAGGTGGATCACTTGAGGTCAGGAGTTTGAGACCAGGCTGGCCAACAGGGCACAATGCCACCTCTACTAAAAATACAAAAAAAAATTTGGGTGTGGTGGCACACACCTGTAATCCCAGCTACTTAGGAGGCTGAGGCAGAAGAATCACTTGAACCCGAGTGGCAGAGGCTGCAGTGAGCCTAGATCATGTCACTGTGCTCCAGCCTGGGCGACAGAGTGAGATTCTGTCTCAAAAAATAGTAATAATAATAATAATAATAATAATAATAATAATAATGATAATAATAAAATTAAATTAAAAAAAGAAAAACAAGAAATGTCATCCTTTGGTTCTACTGTTCAACTCACTGGAATGGATCTGTCACTGGTCAGACACACTAGAGGGTATATAGAGAGCCTTGAGTTGACAGGGACTAAGAGAGTGTTGGGCCACGGTGGGCATGGCCAAGCCCAGGAGATTTACTGAGAGGTTCTACTGGTTATGAAAATGACATAGATAATAAGTGGACAAAATACTTTGCCTAACTTCGGTTTTCTCCCTGTACCTAGCATGTTGCATGTATACATTCTTCTTGGGTAACGAATCCGTCAATTGACATGCCATCTCCTACCACTCTAGTGTCAGGGTTTTAAGAGCTTGCCTCTACTATTTCTAAGTTAGTTTTAATTATATTAAAATCTCTGCCATCCAGGGAGGGGAACTAGGGTAGAGTCAGATGTATGGAACTGTTATGATGTTCTTTTCAGATCCTGGGAACAGGATTTCTTTTCTTCTTCTTTTTTTTTTTTTTTCTTTTTTTTGAGACAGAGCCTCACTCTGTCACCCAGGCTGGAGTGCAGTGGCACGATCTCGGCTCACTGTAACCTCCGCCTCCCAGGTTCAAGCAATTCTCGTGTCTCAGCCTCCCGAATAGCTGGGATTACAGGCATGCACCACCATGTCCAACTAATTTTTGTATTTTTAGTAGAGATAGAATTTCACCATGTTGGCGAGGCTGGTCTTGAACTCCTGACCTCAGTTGATCCGCCTGTCTCGGCCTCCCAAAGTACTGGGATTACAGGCATGAGTCACCATGCCAGGCCCAGGATTTCATTTTTAGGGTAGTATGCATATACCATGTTTCTAAAAAAAAAAACAGTGGATTGAATTAGTTAAGAGAATAATTTTACAGAGGTAAAATGGGGCTTTGACATGTTAAGAGCTTCACTTAAGCCATTCCATAAGTGTCTGTCAACAATTACCAAGAACTTTCATGTATAAGACTTTGAACTACAATGGAAAGAAGGTATAGATCAAGGGATATAGAATTCAGAATCTGTTCTAAGGAATGTCAAATGTAAATATAATTATAGAGAAAAGTATCTAGTCATTAGGTTTTTCTAGTTCTCTTTTAATTATTATGACGTTCAATTTTTTATTAATTATTCTATATTGCTGCCATAGTCTAACTAGGGTAATTGCGTTATTAGTCCTTTTCACCTCTTCCTGTAAGCAGCATTTCATATTAAAGAAAGCGGAAATTTCAGGAAAGCAATGAGGTGTTTTTGAGGAGGACTAAGAGAGGAGAGACAGATAGGTAGTAACACAAGATGTAATAAGATGCCGTAGTAGTATAGCACATGAAGGAAGGCCCAGTTGGTTCAAGTTAATTCCAACTCTGATATGGGGCAAAGTGTTTTCTTCACAACTCCACTTCCATCTAAGTAGCCCATATTTTTAACCCTCTGCCAGGATCTTATAAATGACAGGGTACGTGGTTGGTACATTGTCTGTAGGCAATGGTTCAGTGAAACTCATGCTATAGGACAGTTCAAGTGTTAAATCCCTTACACACTCCCTACCACCCACCCTCTGCCCTGATCCTTGAAAGAGAAGATTCTGATACCCCTCCACTCTTCCAGATACCTAGTTGTTCCACTGCTTTTTCATTTTGAGTCATACACAGCAACCTCCGTCTCACTACACACACACCCCACTCCCAACACACACATTCTATGCAACTCCCTTTCCATTCCCATCTTGTCTAATATTAGGAAAATAAAAAACTCATTATCTATACATATATCCATATCTTTTCTGAGTGTTCTTTTTATTCATCTGCTTGGTATGGGGAGTGATGTCTTTGAGGTCCTGGTGAGCAAGTAGTAGATGGAAGAAATACATTAAAGATATACAGAATAAAGTGTAGATATATTTTTGCAACATAAAGTTAAACTGAAATTTCTCCACACCAATTTCCTTTCATTTCACTTTGATATATTACCTATCAAACTTCTCTCTCTCTCTCTCTCTCTCTCTCTCCCCGCCCCCACCCCACCCAGAGGTGAACTCAGTATAGGAAGACCATTTTCCACACCGCTGTGATGCTATCCCCAACCAATCAGCAGCACTCATTTCCTAGTATGCTGACCAACAAATTATCCTTGAAAAACCTAACTTCTGAGCCACTGGGGAGACTGATTTGAGTAATAACTCTCCATCATGTAGTGTGGCTGCCCTTGTGTCAATGAAACGCTTTCTCAACCATGAAAAAGAAAACAATGAGTAAACAGATTATTACAGAGATTACAGAGCTATGGGACAACTTCAAGTGACCAAATGTCTGTGCAATTGAATTTTCTGAAAGAGAAAAGAGGGAGGGAGTGGAAGAGAAAACATTTTTCTTGATAAAACAGTCACTAAAATATTATTCAAATGTGATCAAAACTAAAAACTTAGAGATACCAAAACCTCAATAAACACCAAGCATAAAACACATGAAAAAAACTACACCAAGACACGTCAGAATCAAATTGCTTATAACCTATGAAAAATACAAAATCTTAAAAACATATGAAATATGTAAGGAAATGCAAATTTGAACCCCAGTAAGATATTACTATGCAAATATTAGCTAAAATTAAGGAAACTGACCATGCCAACACTTTGTAGGGATTTGAAATAACTGAAACTCTTATACACTGCTCGTGGGGTTGTACAATGGTACAGTCACTTCGGAAAACATTTTGGCAGTTTTGTACAAAGTTAAATATACACCTTCCATATGGTCTAGCCATCCCACTCCTAGGTATTTACCTAAAAGAAAAGGAAGCATATGTCCACACAAAGACTTGCACATGAATGCTCTTGGTAGCTCTATTTATAATACCTAAAAAAAAAAAAAAAAGTCCCAAATGTCCTTCTATATGAAAACGAATAAACAATCTGTGATACATTTAAACATGGGAATACCACTTAACTATAAAAAGGAATGAAATATTGATGCATGCAACAACATGAATGAATCACAAAATAATTATACTGTGTGAAAGAAGCCAGACACAGAAGAAAACATTTGTGATTTAATTTATATAATACTCTAGAAATGTAAGATACCTTATAATGACAAAAGTAGTATTAAACTATCAATAACATTCTTCATAGAACCAGAAAAAGCTATCTTAAAATTAATATAAAACCAAAAAAGAGTCTTAATAGCCAAGGAAATCCTAAGCAAAAAGTACAAAGCTGGAGGCATCACGTTATCTGACTATACTGCAGGACTACAACAACCAAAATAGCATGGTACTGGTACAAAAAACAGACACATAGACCAATGAAACAGACTAAGGAGCCCAGAAATAAAGCTTCACATCTACAGCCATCTGATCTTCAACAAAGCTGACAAAAACAAGCAATGGGGAAAGGATTCCCTATTAAATTATTGCTGCTAGGATAACTGGATAGCCATATGCAGAAGATTGAAACTGGACTCTTTCATTACACCATATACAAAAATCAACTCTAGATGGATTAAACGCTTAAATGTAAAACCCTAAAATATAAAAATCCTGGAAGACAACCTAGAAAATACCATTCTGGACATAGGAATTGGGGAAGATTTCATGTCGAAGTCACCAAAAGCAAACACAACAAAAGCAGAAATTGACAAATGGATTCTAATTAAACTAAAGAGCTTCTACACAGCAAAAGAAACTATCAACAAAGTAAACAGACAACCTACAAAATTGGATAAAATATTTGCAAACTATGCATCTGACAAAGGTCTGGTATCCAGCATCTAAAAGGAAATTAAATAAATTTACAAGAAAAAACCCTAACAACCCCATTAAAAAGTGAGCAAAAGACATAAACAGACACTTTTCAAAATAAAACACACATTCAGCTAACAAACATATGAAAGAAAGCTCAATATCACTGATCATTAGAGAAATGCACATCAAAACCACAATGAGGTACCATCTCACACCACTTAGGATGACTATTACTAAAAAGTCAAAAAATAACAGAAGCTAGCGAGGTTGTGGAGAACAGAGAATGCTTATACACTGTTGGTGGGCGTGTAAATTGCTCTACCATCGTGGGAAGCAGTGTGGTGATTTCTCAAAGAGCTAAAAACAGAACCACCATTCAATCCAGCAATCCCATTACTGGCTGTATACCCAAAGGAATATAATTAGTTCTACCATGAAGACACATGCACATGTGTGTTCATTGCAGCACTAAGCAAAGACATGGAATCAACCTAAAGGGCCATCAGTTGTAGACTGGATAAGGAAAATACGGTATATATACACCATGAAATACTAAGCCTGCATTAAAAAGAATGAGATTATGTCCCTTGCAAGGACATGGATGGAGCTGGAGGCCATCAACCTTAGCAAACCAATTCAGGAACAGAAAACCATATGCCACATATTCTCACTTGTAAGTGGGAGCTAAATGATGAGAACACATGGATACAAACAGGGGAACAACAGACACTGGGGTCTACTAGAGGGTAGAGAGTGGGAGGTGGGACAGGAACAGAAAATACAACTATTGAGTACTAGGATTAGTATGTGGGTGACGAAATAATCTGTGCAGCAAACCTGTGACATGAATTTACCTATATGACAAACCTGCATATGCACCCCTGTACCTAAAAGTTAAGAAATAGATCAGTGTTTACCTTAGGACTGGGGAGGGCTAGGAGAAAGCATTTACACAGGGGCCTGTGTAAATTTTTGGGGTGACAAATATGTTTCAGTGCCTTGATAGTGGTGGTAGTTTCATATATATTATATGTATATATACGTTTATCAAATTTTATATGTTAAATATATAGTTTATTATGTGTCTATATACCTCAATGATTCGGTTAAAATTTTAAAAAATCCTTCAATGGAATGCTTTACTATGGCTCTGCCACTCCTATGTTATGCACTCTAAATTGTAAATACATTGAAAATCTTTCGGTGTCTCATATACTATCACTGCCCTCAGGATCTCTAAAACCAGTGTTTCCTCTCCCTGAAATATACCTCACTTCCCACAACCCAGGTCATCCTATTTCTCTTTTAGTTCTCAGTAAGGGATCATTGCCTTTATAGACGCCTCTCTAATCCCCATAAATGTATTTGGTCCTCCCTACTTGGATTTCCCCTGGTGTAGCAAATATCACAATTTATTGCAAATACTTTTTTAAAAAAATAAATCCCACCAGAGGATCATCAATACATGATCAGGTACTAAATTATTATTGTATCCTCAGCAACTAATACTATGCCTGAGAGAGTGGAAACCTGAAAAACTTTTGCTGGATGAATGAAAAGACTTATGAAAGTTGTCTTTGCAGTGAGGTGAAGTGTTCCAGGGCACTGGTGGTGGTGAGAATCTCTAAATCTCTGAGATCTCTATGTGGGAGCTTTATTGGAGAGTGTTCTTAGGACCTACACGTGTGAGAAAACAGGATTTGGCAGAAAGAAAAGTTGAACTGCATTTACAGCAGTAGCTTCAGCTGAATCCATGGACTGCTGAATGTGGGATGGACCTGGCAGTTGTTCAAACAAAAGCAAGAGAACTGGAGCTTTGTATCTCCATATCTACAATACAGTGGATTGAGTAAAGCCTTGAACCAGGAAGCTCATTTCTGCAAAGTGCAATTCCTAGAGCAGGCTCAGGTATGAGCTCCCAGCCTCCAGCATACCCAGAAGCTGGGAGATGGGAACCTTGAACCGGAATAGGGACCTGGGCCATGCAAAGATGCGACTACATGGTGAGTGAGGCAGTGCATTTCAAAATAAGACAGAGGCCTAGAATTGACAAATCATGTGATGGACTAGGACTCTGGGTGGGTAAAATGTCATGTTCTGAACCGTTTCCCTATATGAAGTTGCTACTCTCAGAAGTATTTGTAATATGCAGTGGAGAAAGCATTACATTAACCTTTCGAGTTAAAGATAAGCTAGAAGTGTCAAACAACGTGTGACTTAGAGTCTTCTAATAGAAATAAACATTGGCTCCATTGAGAAGAAAATGTGCAAGACATCTGTTGGACTAAGAGGAATGGCATTCAGCTGCTGAAGAGTTTTGTAATTCTGTAAAGAGGCATATAAATTTTAAGAGGTATAAATCTCTAGGGTCATGAGATAGATGTGAGTATATTTCTTTCCTCTCCCACAGTCCATGTGGAAGTTCAGCATTCTTCAGTGACATCGGGATTATTTCATAGGAAAAAGGTAATTTTTTTGAACTTGTTTTACCAGTTTCCACATCTTTCTGTTAAGAAATCTTTTTCACAGTTTAGAGCACAATTTTCTCCATAAATTATTTAAAAACTTTTTTTATCATTTAAGCTGAATTTCTCACAGATGGTGATAAAATAACCCTTTAAAAATCTCTCTTCTAAAAGGGAATACAAGAACACTGTACCAGTGGAATGGTTTCTATTTTATTCAGCTTTCATCTCCTTCTGCTACTCAACTCTCAATCTGGCCTTTGCATGGAGAATAGAAGATGGAAAATATAGTACCAGGAAAATAAAGGGTATTGATCAAATTTTATATCTGATCAAGTCATAAATTATAGATCAAACATTTAAGTTTTTACAAAAATGAGAGGCAGATTTCAGTAAGACTTAAACAATAGATTTGTTTAACATTACTTACAGTGATTAAAATCTAGCAGTGTATCATAAGGGTTGAGAATAAGTATCTGACAGACTTGTTTAACTCCTGGCTTTGTTACTTACTAATTTCGTGACTTTGGGCAAATACCTCTCTTAGAATTTTCAACTGTAAAGGGGAAAATAATAGTACCTATTTTATCAGGTTGTTTCAGAATTAAATGTGGTGATATATACAGAAACAAACTGTAAACTACTGAAAGCTACTGTATTTAAAAATAAAGGACCTAGAAAAGAATCCTGTTCTCTAGACCAGTTATAATTACCCATGTATCATTTAAAAACCATATTAAATAATATTTTTGAACTTTATGAATACAATCAAATAAAATATTGTATATCAATAATGTACTAAAATAATGTTTTTCCATTAACTGGCAGTGAGGTAGCTATTAAAATAGATTTTCTAATGCAATGAGATTACCATCAGCTCAAATAATAATGTTTTGCTGACATGGGCTCTGATATGAACAGAGCCTCACCATATTAAACTAGATGAAACATTTATTAGGAGCACACTGTAATTACTATTCAGAGGGTCTTAACCAGTAGAAGGTATTAGAATCACCTACTGGGTCCAAGCTTAAACCTGGTTCTGCACATCAAAATAATGTTCGGTGGTTTTTTTGAGTCGTAGGAATTTGTTTCCTTAAAAAGCTTCCACCAACTAATCTGATGAGAAATTCTATGTAAAAATGACTACAAGAATATCAAAGTTCCTTTTTCCTTTACTTTACTCTTGAAGTAGAGTTACAATATTTGTCAAAACCCAAAATGACATTCAGCTGCAAGTTTTAGAAGTTGACTACTCTTACATCCACGTGACGGGCTCCCTTTGAGTAGCATTTGGCATTTTCTGGGTTAAGGACCTTTTTCACACTTAAAAAAAATCTCATTAGGTTAGTATACTCTGGAGTATTTTCTTTTTATTATTATTATTATTATTATACTTTAAGTTCTAGGGTACATGTGCATAAGGTGCAGGTTTGTTACATATGTATACTTGTGCCATGTTGCTGTGCTGCACCCATCAACTCGTCAGCACCCAACTACTCGTCATTTACATCAGGTATAACTCCCAATGCAATCCCTCCCCCCTCCCCCCTCCCCATAATAGGCCCCGGTGTGTGATGTCCCCCTTCCCGAGTCCAAGTGATCTCATTGTTCAGTTCCCACCTATGAGTGAGAACATGCGGTGTTTGGTTTTCTGTTCTTGTGATAGTTTGCTAAGAATGATGGTTTCCAGCTGCATCCATGTCACTACAAAGGACACACACTCATCCTTTTTTATGGCTGCATAGAATTCCATGGTGTATATGTGCCACATTTTCTTAATCCAGTCTGTCACTGATGGACATTTGGGTTGATTCCAAGTCTTTGCTATTGTGAATAGTGCTGCAGTGAACATACGTGTGCATGTGTCTTTATAGCAGCATGATTTATAATCCTTTGGGTATAACCCCAGTAATGGGATGGCTGGGTCATATGGTACATCTAGTTCTAGATCCTTGAGGAATCGCCATACTGTTTTCCATAATGGTTGAACTAGTTTACAGTCCCACCAACAGTGTAAAAGTGTTCCTATTTCTCCACATCCTCTCCAGCACCTGTTGTTTCCTGACTTTTTAATGATTGCCATTCTAACTGGTGTGAGATGGTATCTCATTGTGGTTTTGATTTGCATTTCTCTGATGGCCAGTGATGATGAGCATTTTTTCATGTGTCTGTTGGCTGTATGAATGTCTTCTTTTGAGAAATGTCTGTTCATATCCTTTGCCCACTTTTTGATGGGGTTGTTTGTTTTTTTCTTGTAAATTTGTTTGAGTTCTTTGTAGGTGCTGGATATTAGCCCTTTGTCAGATGAGTAGATTGCAAAAATTTTCTCCCATTCTGTAGGTTGCCGGTTCACTCTGATGGTAGTTTCTTTTGCTGTGCAGAAGCCTTTTAGTTTAATGAGATCCCATTTGTCAATTTTGGCTTTTGCTGCCGTTGCTTTTGGTGTTTTAGACATGAAGTCTTTGCCCATGCCTATGTCCTGAATGGTACTACCTAGGTTTTCCTCTAGGGTTTTTATGGTATTAGGTCTAACATTTAAGTCTCTAATCCATCTTGAATTAATTTTCGTATAAGGAGTAAGGAAAGGATCCAGTTTCAGCTTTCTACTTATGGCTAGCCAATTTTCCCAGCACCATTTATTAAATAGGGAATCCTTTCCCCATTTCTTGTTTCTCTCAGGTTTGTCAAAGATCAGATGGCTGTAGATGTGTGGTATTATTTCTGAGGACTCTGTTCTGTTCCATTGGTCTATATCTCTGTTTTGGTACCAGTACCATGTTGTTTTGGTTACTGTAGCCTTGTAGCATAGTTTGAAGTCAGGTAGTGTGATGCCTCCAGCTTTGTTCTTTTGACTTAGGATTGTCTTGGCAATGCGGGGTCTTTTTTGGTTCCATATGAACTTTAAAGCAGTTCTTTCCAATTCTGTGAAGAAACTCATTGGTAGCTTGATGGGGATGGCATTGAATCTATAAATAACCTTGGGCAGTATGGCCATTTTCATGATATTGATTCTTCCTATCCATGAGCATGGTATGTTCTTCCACTTGTTTGTGTCCTCTTTAATTTCACTGAGCAGTGGTTTGTAGTTCTCCTTGAAGAGGTCCTTTATATCCCTTGTAAGTTGGATTCCTAGGTATTTTATTCTCTTTGAAGCAATTGTGAATGGAAGTTCATTCATGATTTGGCTCTCTGTTTGTCTGTTACTGGTGTATAAGAATGCTTGTGATTTTTGCACATTAATTTTGTATCCTGAGACTTTGCTGAAGTTGCTTATCAGCTTAAGGAGATTTTGGACTGAGACAATGGGGTTTTCTAAATATACAATCATGTCATCTGCAAACAGGGACAATTTGACTTCTTCTTTTCCTAACTGAATACCCTTGATTTCTTACTCTTGCCTGATTGCCCTAGCCAGAACTTCCAACACTATGTTGAATAGGAGTGGTGAGAGAGGGCATCCCTGTCTTGTGCCAGTTTTCAAAGGGAATTTTTCCAGTTTTTGCCCATTCAGTATGATATTGGCTGTGGGTTTGTCATAAATAGCTCTTATTATTTTGAGGTACGTTCCATCAATACCAAATTTATTCAGCGTTTTTAGCATGAAGGGCTGTTGAATTTTTTCAAAAGCCTTTTCTGCATCTATTGAGATAATCATGTGGTTCTTGTCTTTGGTTCTGTTTATATGCTGGATTATGTTTATTGATTTGCGAATGTTGAACCAGCCTTGCATCCCAGGGATGAAGCCCACTTGATCATGGTGGATAAGCTTTTTGATGTGCTGCTGAATCCGGTTTGCCAGTATTTTATTGAGGATTTTTGCATCGATGTTCATCAGGGATATTGGTCTAAAATTCTCTTTTTTTGTTGTGTCTCTGTCAGGCTTTGGTATCAGGATGATGTAGGCCTCAAAAAATGAGTTAGGGAGGATTCCCTCTTTTTCTATTGACTGGAATAGTTTCAGAAGGAATGGTACCAGCTCCTCCTTATACCTCTGGTAGAATTCAGCTGTGAATCCATCTGGTCCTGGACTTTTTTTGGTTGGTAGGCTATTAATTATTGCCTCAATTTCAGAGCCTGCTATTGGTCTATTCAGGGATTCAACTTCTTCCTGGTTTAGTCTTGGAAGAGTGTAAGTGTCCAGGAAATTATCCATTTCTTCTAGATTTTCTACTTTATTTGCATAGAGGTGTTTATAGTATTCTCTGATGATAGTTTGTATTTCTGTGGGGTCGGTGGTGATATCCTCTTTATCATTTTTTATTGCGTCAATTTGATTCTTCTCTCTTTTCTTCTTTATTAGTCTTGCTAGCGGTCTGTCAATTTTGTTGATCTTTTCAAAAAACCAACTCCTGGATTCATTGATTTTTTGGAGGGTTTTTTGTGTCTCTTTCTCCTTCAGTTCTGCTCTGATCTTAGTTATTTCTTGCCTTCTGCTAGCTTTAGAATGTGTTTGCTCTTGCTTCTCTAGTTCTTTTAATTGTGATGTTAGAGTGTCAATTTTAGATCTTTTCTGCTTTCTCTTGTGGGCATTTAGTGCTATAAATTTCCCCCTACATACTGCTTTAAATGTGTCCCAGAGATTCTGGTATGTTGTATCTTTGTTCTCATTGGTTTCAAAGAACATCTTTATTTCTGCCTTCATTTCGTGATGTACCCAGTAGTCATTCAGGAGCAGGTTGTTCAGTTTCCACGTAGTTGAGCGGTTTTGATTGAGTTTCTTAGTCCTGAGTTCTAGTTTGATTGCACTGTGGTCTGAGAGACAGTTTGTTATAATTTCTGTTCTTGTACATTTGCTGAGGAGTGCTTTACTTCCAATTATGTGGTCAATTTTGGAATAAGTGCGATGTGCTGAGAAGAATGTATATTCTGTTGATTTGGGGTGGAGAGTTCTATAGATGTCTATTAGGTCTGCTCGCTGCAGAGATGAGTTCAATTCCTGGATATCCTTGTTAACTTTCTGTCTTGTTGATCTGTCTAATGTTGACAGTGGAGTGTTGAAGTCTCCCATTATTATTGTATGGGAGTCTAAGTCTCTTTGTAAGTCTCTAAGGACTTGCTTTATGAATCTGGGTGCTCCTGTATTGGGTGCATATATATTTAGGATAGTTAGTTCTTCCTGTTGAATTGATCCCTTTACCATTATGTAATGGCCTTCTTTGTCTCTTTTGATCTTTGATGGTTTAAAGTCTGTTTTATCAGAGACTAGGATTGCAACTCCTGCTTTCTTTTGTTCTCCATTTGCTTGGTAAATCTTCCTCCATCCCTTTATTTTGAGCCTATGTATGTCTCTGCATGTGAGATGGGTCTCCTGAATACAGCAGACTGATGGGTCTTGACTCTTTATCCAGTTTGCCAGTCTATGTCTTTTAATTGGAGCATTTAGTCCATTTACATTTAAGGTTAAGATTGTTATGTGTGAACTTGATCCTGCCATTATGATATTAACTGGTTATTTTGCTCGTTAGTTGATGCAGTTTCTTCCTAGCCTTGATGGTCTTTACATTTTGGCATGTTTTTGCAATGGCTGGTACCGGTTGTTCCTTTCCTTGTTGAGTGCTTCCTTCAGGGTCTCTTGTAAGGCAGGCCTAGTGGTGACAAAATCTCTAAGCATTTGCTTATCTGTAAAGGATTTTATTTCTCCTTCACTTATGAAACTTAGTTTGGCTGGATATGAAATTCTAGGTTGAAAATTCTTTTCTTTAAGAATGTTGAATATTGGCCCCCACTCTCTTCTGGCTTGGAGAGTTTCTGCCGAGAGATCTGCTGTGAGTCTGATGGGCTTCCCTTTGTGGGTAACCCGACCTTTCTCTCTGGCTGCCCTTAAGATTTTTTCCTTCATTTCAACTTTGGTGAATCTGGCAATTATGTGTCTTGGAGTTGCTCTTCTCGAGGAGTATCTTTGTGGCGTTCTCTGTATTTCCTGGATTTGAATGTTGGCCTGCCCTACTAGGTTGGGGAAGTTCTCCTGGATGATATCCTGAAGAGTGTTTTCCAACTTGGTTCCATTTTCTCCCTCACTTTCAGGCACCCCAATCAGACGTAGATTTGGTCTTTTCACATAATCCCATACTTCTTGCAGGCTTTGTTCATTTCTTTTTCTTCTTTTTTCTTTTGGTTTCTCTTCTCACTTCATTTCATTCATTTGATCCTCAATCGCTGATACTCTTTCTTCCAGTTGATCGAGTGTGTTACTGAAGCTTGTGCATTTGTCACGTATTTCTCGTGTCATGGTTTTCATCTCTTTCATTTCGTTTATGACCTTCTCTGCATTAATTACTCTAGCCATCAATTCTTCCACTTTTTTTTCAAGATTTTTAGTTTCTTTGCGCTGGGTACGTAATTCCTCCTTTAGCTCTGAGAAATTTGATGGACTGAAGCCTTCTTCTCTCATCTCATCGAAGTCATTCTCTGTCAAGCTTTGATCCGTTGCTGGCGATGAGCTGCGCTCCTTTGCCGGGGGAGATGCACTCTTATTTTTTGAATTTCCAGCTTTTCTGCCCTGCTTTTTCCCCATCTTTGTGGTTTTATCTGCCTCTGGTCTTTGATGATGGTGACGTACTGATGGGGTTTTGGTGTAGGTGTCCTTCCTGTTTGATAGTTTTCCTTCTAATAGTCAGGACCCACAGCTGTAGGTCTGTTGGAGATTGCTTGAGGTCCACTCCAGACCTTGTTTGCCTGGGTGTCAGCAGCAGAGGCTGCAGAAGATAGAATATTGCTGAACAGCAATTGTACCTGTCTGATTCTTGCTTTCGAGGCTTCCTCTCAGGGGTGTACTCCACCCTGTGAGGTGTGGGGTGTCAGACTGCCCCTAGTGGGGGATGTCTCCCAGTTAGGCTACTCAGGGGTCAGAGACCCACTTGAGCAGGGAGTCTGTCCCTTCTCAGATCTCAACCTCCGTGTTGGGAGATCCACTGCTCTCTTCAAAGCTGTCAGACAGAGTCGTTTGTGTCTGCAGAGGTTTCTGCTGCTTTTGTAGTTATCTGTGCCCTGTCCCCAGAGGTGGAGTCTACAGAGACAGGCAGGTTTCCTTGAGCTGCTGTGAGCTCCACCCAGTTCGAGCTTCCCAGTGGGTTTGTTTACCTACTTAAGCCTCAGCAATGGTGGGCGCCCCTCCCCCAGTCTGGCTGCTGCCTTGCCGCGAGATCGCAGACTGCTGTGCTAGCGATGAGGGAGGCTCCGTGGGCGTGGGACCCTCCCGGCCAGGTGTGGGATATTATCTCCAGGTGTGCCTGTTTGCTTAAAGCGCAGTATTGGGGTGGGAGTTACCCGATTTTCCAGGTGTTGTGTGTCTCAGTTCCCCTGGCTAGGAAAAGGGATTCCCTTCCCCCTTGCGCTTCCCAGGTGAGGCGATGCCTCGCCCTGCTTCAGCTCTCGCTGGTCGGGCTACAGCAGCTGACCAGCACCCATTGTCCGGCACTCCCCAGTGAGATGAACCCAGTACCTCAGTTGAAAATGCAGAAATCACCGGTCTTCTGTGTCGCTGGCGCTGGGAGTTGGAGACTGGAGCTGTTCCTATTCGGCCATCTTGCTCCGCCCCCGAAACTGCTTTCTTCTGGAGTATTTTCTTAACTTGGGAGGAGGTATCTATTCTTGTCCTCCCACTGTACCTTAGAACCTTGCTGTTTGAAGTGAGGACCATTTTCATCACCTGAGAGCTTGTTGCAAATGCAGAATCTGAGCCCCACCCAAGACATGCACAATCAGATGTCTTGGGTGAGGTGGAGATTTTGCATTAAAAAAAAAATTCCCAATTGATTTGTATGCACATTGACATTTGAGAAGTACTGTGATATAATGCCAAGTATCACAGAGAGGAAAGAAAATGGAGTACACGTTATTTGCAGAGAAATTCTGTTTACTCTTTTCACTAGGTTTATCTTCTAAGGTATGTTTGATTGAATGATTGATTGAATAATTTGGCATTAGAACTAAAAATAACAGAAAAGAGTTGAAGACCTGAGACCAGAGGAGGTGAAGAATGTCTTGAAACTTGTTCTCTATCCCTCAATCTAAGAAGGCATATTAGTGCACAGTGGGCCATTGGCTTTGCCCTTGTTGCAAACATCTCTGCGAGTCCTGGTGAAGAGGCATCAGCTAGCTGATGACTTAGTAATTCATAGTTTCAGCCATCAGAGACAGAACCAACATTAAAAATGGGAAACTACCTGCATTTATATTCCTTTTAATAATTAATGATATATTTGACAATAAACCATTTTGCTATTTTTTATTACCAAAAAACCCCCATTATCACTGTTATCATTAGCAAAAAGCACTCTTACATCAATATTAAAATGATGATTTATTCTCCCCCTATATCATTGGCTGGGAAAATTAGGAAGTTTGTTGCAAAATCATATTTAATTGTTTTAACTCTTTCTTTTTGTTTTATTATTTTTAAACTCTCAATTCCATTGACATTTAAAGATATGAAACAATAAAATACAACCCCAGTACCACGATTCAAGTAGGTAAGTGTAAACTTTACTTTGTATAAATCACAAGATAGCTTAAACAGTACCAAATCCTGGGCAGAGAGGATGAGATTAAACCAGAGTGGGCCATGTGTCTAGTTCTGATCAATCAATTATAGTCTGAAGGTAGGACATATACATTATATATAAGGATAAGGAGGGCCTATCTTTGTGGGTAGGGTAGGAAGTTCCAAAGAGAAGGAACCGAGAACATATTCAATGGGTACCATATGGCATCCATCCGTCAATATAAATCATCCTTAATGGATGTGGCACAAACAGCATACCAAGTGAATGAAGAATAAATATGAGCTTATGTTGGAAGTCCTATAACAAGCATGATGGAACACGCCAAAGATAGATGTGTGTTTATATCCTTAATATCATTGTCTATTAAGGCATTTTTGCTTTGTGAGTGTTAGCAGCCGAGCAATCAAAGAAACACTTTTTCTTTAATCATTACATCTTTTTACCACCTCATATCCTTTTGTGGCTTCCTAGTTGCTATGTGAATCTTTCTGCTGCTCAAGAATCCTAGCTGCAAAGATTTGCAATAGTATCCTGCTATGATGGCTCCAGGCTCTATCAGTTCCTTTTAAATGTTTGCAGCTGTTTCTTTTCCAAGTAACTACATTGGAAAAATACCACATTTGTCCCATATTGAAACATTTTTACAAACTAGACTGTCTTTTTTAAAAGTCTTTTGCCAAATTGCTGACATTCTTACATAAAATTTTTTTTTCCTAAATACTTTAGAAATTAAGGCACACTTGTTTTTTAGATGCCCATACCCCTGATATCTTGGACAATTCCTACAAAATAAGTGCTGCCCTATGTGCAATAAAATGACTCTTTCGAGGTTTGCATGTATTTTCAGTTTTGCCTCCTCCATTTCAATGTTGGAAAGGAAGTTGGCATAGATCCACATCTCTCACCTTCAATTTCTGACTAATAACAAGAGTTAGCTAAATAACTGGCTGGATTTAGGAGCTGAGACCTGCAGCTGTGGAGCCAGTAAAATTGATTGACAACAGCAGGAATAGGAGATGCAACTTCTTTGGTCATGTCAGGGGCTTATATAACAAGGGTGTCTCTAGGCCTTGCAGAGACAGTCCCTGGAAAGGCTCTGTCAACTCAGCTCAGAAATGCCACAGTATTCCCCTTATCAGAAGCTAGAGTTTATAGGACTCAAGGATGGTCCACTAGGACACTCAAATCTAGTCCCTTCTCAGGATTCCACCTCCTATTCAGGATATGGTGTCACTGTTTATCCATTCATTTACTCACTTGCCATATTGGGGAACACATATGGAAAGAGTCACCAATGATCGCAACAAATAGAAAAGGAGAAAGAAAGAGTAATCGTCAATGTATATTTTCTCTACAGTTCCCACTTGGGAGCCAGTGCTCTGAAATTGTTCCAGTGTTATACAAACTAAGTTATAAGGATGGATCAAGTAATCTGACTGATAAATCACTAAGGTGATCAGAGCAAGACATCCAAAGGAAACTATAGAAATCTCTATCATCTGAATGGCCATTTTGGGGTTAGATGTGGCAAATTTAAGACTGTCACCATTAGCGTAAATTGATCTTTGTTAAAGATTCCTGCACCAGGGCCTTCTGAATCTGAAGGACTAGAAATAGGTACCAAGACTGTGTTTTATTGTAAATCTCCCAAGGTGATTCGTATGCAGCCAATCCTACAATTGTCCTTGGATTAAAGTTTGGGTATATTATCTAAAATTAATATAAATATAATCAACTCAAAGTGGCAGAGGGAAAATAAATCGAACCAATTATTTAAAGTTAATATATAAAGAGATACACTGGTTGGATGAATTTTTTTTAATATTAGCTTTGTTGGTACTATTTATACAAAAAGGGCCTTTTTTTGGTCCTTAAATAAAACCAATCAAAAAGACAAATTTGGTCAGTTGAGTTACCAATATTAACAGCATCTGAAGAAACATTAAGAATTGTGTCAGCCAAAAAGTTATTCCTCCTGTACCTTCTTTATACCTATTTCCTCTAAATGGAAATAATATTTATTTCATGTGTGCCTTGCTGGAACATGTCAACTACCTTCTTGATAAGCAGCAGAATATAAGATTAGTGGCCCAAAATATAGATTAGTACAAGTTGCTTTCTTGCAGGATGTTGAAAGAGCAATATCACAGATCTTTATGCTCTGGAAGGTGGCATGGATTGTCAGGTGGTGAGCAGGTGATCCAGGCAGTTGAATATGTACAAGACAGGAACACTCTTTCTTCTGTATTGCAACCTTACCTATCAAATTTAAAATGTCTAGGTTTTCTCCAAAGAGATTTCACTTTTCATGATATTCCCCAGAAGGTTAAAGAAAAATGGAAGTTAAGTCAAAAAGGCAAAGGATGAAAAGACTGAACCCCTTCCTTTCTGATACCTTAGGGACCTCTAGTGCATGTGAGTCCTCCCCACCAATAAGAGATTATCCTACTAGGAGTGTGATAGCCACGTGTGATGGTTAATTTCATGTGTCAACTTGTCTAGGCAACAGTGCCCAGATATGTGGTCAAACACTATTCTGGATGTTCCTGTGAGAGTTTTAAGGGGTGAGATCAACATTTGGATTTATGGATTTTGATTAAAACAGCCTGCCCTCTTTAATGTGAGCTGGTCTCATCTCATCAATTAAAGGCTGAACAAAGCAAAAAAGAAGAAGAAGAAAAAAAAAGGAGTTCTGCAGCAGAGGCCTTCGGACTTGAACTGCAGCTTTGGCTCTTTCTGGGTCTCCAGCTTGCCTGCCCACCCTGTAGATTTTTGACTTGCCAGTCTCCACAATCCTATTAGCTAGTTCCTTAAAATAAATCTCTGTCTGTGTGTATATACAGGATGAAGACTAAGACAGGGGGTCAAAGACAATCCTGCAAGTGTTCTCTTGTAAGAGTGCGTATGTTTGGGGATTGTGAAGGTGTCAGAAGAGAAATGTGGTTTCAGGAGGGATTCTTAGAAAGATTTCACTGTACTTCTATCTGGAAAGGGGTCTAAAATATTACATTAGGAAAACTAAATTACAATAATTTTATTAAATAAGAATTTTCATAGGCTCACTATGAGTACTACTGCCATGACTTCCACCACTACTGCTGTATTAATAGGCATCACTTACTAATAACAACTGTGTACCAAGCAAGGGTCCAAGAGCCAGCAACTCTCCTCAAACACTGTGACCCTATAAAAATGCAGAAACTAAATCTTATGTAGGTAAAATTCACCAGTACTCCTTCAAGGAGCCTTGAGGGGGGCTGAATTTTAACCTAGATCTGTTTTATACTCCAAATGTTTAACTCTTTTTGCTTGCCATGTATTACTATTTTCCAAATAGTAAATGCTATCATTTACTGAGTACCCACCAAGGACCAAGTACCCACCAAGTGCCACCAAGGATCAAGCACTTCACCTATTTCTTAATCCTCATAACAATGCTATGAAATTGGTATTATTTTATCCCTGTTTTTCCAAGGAAAGAAACTGAAACTCATAGAGATTAAATATCTCACTCAAGGTTGTATAGCTTGTTATTTGCAGAAATGGAAATATCTGACTCCAAAACCCATTCATTTTATATTTTCCAATACAGTGTAGGTATGCTTGAAGCAGTAGTGGGTGTCTGGTCTGCTTCCTTTGGAAAACACATTTCTTTAAAATGGTTTCATAAATAACAAAGTTAATAAAAAAGTAAAAACACTGGCTTTTCTATCATTTCCTTCTGCATCCCTTTTGTTGCCATATCAAAAAATACTCTTATTCTTCCCAATTAACTCTTCTATTTATGGTGAGAGATGAAGGCAAACTACAGAGAAGAAAAAGAAGAGATTTTCTTTATGTTTAGCTACAGAAAGACCAATTTTGTCTTAAAGACTTTTAAGCCACCCCTCCCCTTTCATGAGCAGAAAATATTAATTTAAAAGCCTGCAGAGGAAAAATTAAAAGTTGTGCTTATGGGGAGCATGTAGGGGTTTCTATTAGAGGATGTTTATTTTCCCATTAATTTAATGGAAACTCAAAGCGAGGAAAATATTTGGCAGATAAACTCCATGGTATTGCATTATAAATGTATGAAACACCAAAACATAAATTGGAAAGAAACACAACATAAAATTATGAAAAGAGTAGAGTCATTATTGTCAAGAAAGTGTAAATTTGCCTTTTGCCTTGTAAATGTGATTCTATATCCTGTCTTCTTTAATAAACCAACATAACAGCTCTCAACCAAGGTGGATTGCTTAGCTTAGGGTGCTCGGGGAGAACTACATGTCTTTTTCTACATTCATTGCACTAAAGAAAAAATCTGTAGGAAGTTTTTGAAAACTTGTTTAAAAAGTTAAGTGTTGGATAATTCCAACAGTTTAGAGATATCTGCCATCGGGAAAGCAAGAAGACCATCTGCAGCTCAGTAAATGTGTGGTGAGAGAATTCCGGAGTGACATGAGGTGAGATTTACAGGCTGTTCAGTACATATCATAAGTCACAGCTGTAATAGTATTTTTTGTAATAGTAATTCCTTTTTTGATATTCATAGGATAATGTCAAGAAAGAAAATGTCTTTACTTCCTGTAGCTTCTGATCAACCTATCTTATCAGCACATCCTCCTTTCCTGAGAGTAAAAAAAGGGTCATGTAAATTTTAAAAAATTGTTTTCCATCCCTACTGAAGAAGAAGGAACACAAATTCTTGGCTATGTTAGGTTTGTTGCCTTGATTACCAAGCTACACTTCACATTCATATTAAACAATGACAAACTTATTAAGGGGATCACCTGGCAGCTTCCATTTTGTTCGTGAAATTCCTAAGCTCCTAGAAAAAAACTGCAGCTCTAAATTCAGTTAGGGCTGGCTTAGCTTAAATTTGTTAAATAATTGTATTGCTAAATTTCTATTTTTTCCCTCTTTCTCCCTCCCTCCTTCCCTCTACTGTATATGTGTGAACATGTGTTTGTGTGTGTGTGTGTGTGTCTAGTGGGTCTGGAGGAAGAAACTATCCATTTTTTAAAACCCTGAAAATATATTCTTGCATCCTCCAGTGAATAGTCAAGGTGCAAATGTTCATATATGACTTAGTAAAAATATCAGTTTCCAAGTGGGTACAGAATTTAGAGCATTATATTAAAGTATAGTGGAATTTCCCATTTAAAAAGATGAAGTATATTGTTATTATTCCAGTTCTGAAATTAACATGTAGTATGCCCTTGGATGTCTCTCTCTCTCTCTCTCTCTGTGTGTGTGTGTGTGTCACATGCACACATGTTCTGATACCTCTCTATAAATTAATGAATTTGGCTACTGTTTACAGTTTGAGTAGAATCACATTTTGTTCAGCAATAATCACTCCTCCACCTACTTCTTTGGGAGGAGTATGCTTCTTCTCCTCTTTGGGACTTGCTTCAGCCAATAGAATTTGGGAGAAGTAACCATGTGTGAGTTTCAAGGGCTAGAATTTTGACTCTAAGCTGTAAGAAGCATCACATGTTTTTATTTACCAATCTAGGATCTTCCAGATTCTGTCATTAGAACATCCCGAGAGAGCTGGGGTAATAGGAGACTTATGAGGCAGACTTGGGTCAATTCATAGCCTGATGCAGAACATCAGCAGCCCCACAGTTAGTAAAGTGAAGCAGAGGCATGCTGAGTGACTTAGTAACATGAGAACAAATTTTGTCATTTTATCACATTGAGTTTTGGGGTGTTTTGTTACACAGCGTTGGAGTGGTAAAGGGGGAGCAATACACCAGCATACCTGGTAACATTAATATTCTGTGATTCTAATGCTACGATATACTCCAGATTATGTCTATCAGCTATTTATTTATCTTAAAATGGCATAAGATATGCCTACGAGTGATATATGATTTCTCGGTAACTTTTAGAATTTTTGTTTTCCATGGATTTTCTGTGTGTGTTTATGTGATATAGGTTTAATTCAGTGATTTAAATATTGATAAACCATCTTCTGTGACAAATGCATATTAGAGAGTAAATTGAGAAGTTATTTTAAAAGGAATATCCTCATCTCAAACCCTTTACATCATATTCTGACAAAATTAGTTGACTGTTTAAAAACACTGATGAAAAGCCCATTTAAATATATTCCTCTGACCTAGTATAGGCATGAAGGACTTTGAAATTGTGACAAATAGACAAGTAGCCTATGACAAAACTTAGTGGTGATTAGAATAGGCATATCAATATTTTCTCTTTTGCTAGTTTATTGTGTGAATATAGATGACTAAAGCAGCAGATAATTTTGATGTGAGTGGTTCTCTAGATGACCACCTAGGGGGTTTGACCCTTTGAGGATTATGCAGGTAGAATTGGACCTGCAAGGTAATAAGTGGTAATCGTAATCCCCAAACAATGCTGGGAAATGCTAAAATTCTTGGCTTCCAATGTTAACTCCTCCCATTCACAGGTCGCTTCTTGCACTGCACCAAAAAGTGGATCTTAGAACCATGTATTTGCACCTGCCTCAAGGAATTAACTTAGCTGCTCTCTCCTTATTAGCATACTTTGTACACTTCATTACCTCAGAGACCTTGCTGAAAATGTGACCCTGTGTAGTTGTTGTTGCCTTCTTTGTGAATTGAAAGCTAACCAAGCTTAGAGCTAGATTAAGTGGCATGGAAATTTAAGAAGACAGCTGGTGCCCTGCTCACAAATGGAAATACCACACTTAGATCTGATATTGCATTCTTAGGCAGTGGATATATATTAGAGCCCAAGAGAAACAGCACAATAGAATTCTTTCAGGCATCAGTAATATCTTTCTCTTACTGTTTAGTCGTTGGAAACTTAGCTTCAAATTACCATTGGTCATTATAATTGGTATGACAAGAAGGAAAATTATTTATCTGTCTGTCTATCTATCTAGCTAGCTAGCTGGCTATCAAGACAGAGAAGGAGTAGCTTGCTTATTTTCTGAGAATAGGAAATAAGACCCTAATTTAAAAATCAGACTAGTTACTATGAGTTGAAAATCAGATTTTCTCTTATTAGTGTTGATAGTAGCAAAGTGCATTGTAGTCACTCATTGATTGTTTCTTTGCAACCTGATTATCCTGCACAGGAAAATAAATTCTTTAAGATTCATCCTCCATGAGCTAAAACTACAAATGACTTTTAAAACAACAGAAATTAGCACACATGGAAGTGTACTTTCATACTGGCTATTTTAAATATTCATGAAGAAGTCTGCTCATTTGCTTTTGACTGCTCTCCACATTTTTTGACATGGATATTTTCTGTCTGAATTCAAATTTTACTTCTCAAGAAAGAGAATGGACAGTGGAAAGGAAATAATATTAACTGATTACTTATACCATCAGGAATCTGCTCTGAGAGCAATATAGGATTTTCTCATGTAATTTTAAAAAACTTATTGGTATTCATCAGGATAGTAATTATATGTTGCATTATTATACAACTATTCATTAAATTATTATTCAAGTATTTAAGGAATTTGGACACCTCTTATTTCACCAGATTATGTCTCTATAAAATACACTAGAATGATATTATTATTTCTTTATAATTTCAAGAAGGAAGAGGCAGAGTTTTAGGTATCCTATCCAAAATTATGTAATATTTAGTGATTGAGAAAGCTTTGGTATGGTGTCTAGATTTTCCAAGTCATGCTAGGTGTATGGTATCCAAAGAATTTGCCTATTTTCCCATTTAGGAAAATGCTTAATTTTCTTTTAACTTTCACTATCACAGGTTTAAGTTGTAATCAAGGTTTGAACTCCATTATTTCTCATAATAAAATGAATTGCCATTTCCTTTGTAGTATACCAAACTCTTATAGCCAAAATAACAGTAATAGTTTATATCATTCTCACTTTTTAGGCAAATTTCAAATTTGATTACCAAAAAATGTTTCCCTCAACTCCACTAAATCTATTAATTAGGCTACCCTGATTCTTGTGTTTCATAGCATACTTGGTTACTTCTTCATGTCTTATTTATTATTTATAAATCTAATCAGTGTTTGTCTTTTCTACTGAAACAAAGAGATCAGGTATTGTCTATCACGGATAATAATAAACTCACTACACAGCAGAATTTTGTTTATATGACAAGTATTTAAAATGAATGCATTCCTAGTCTTCAGCTAATCTCTGGCCTCTTATTATTTGTGTTTACCTGACAAAACCAGGTAATCAAGTGGAAACTTTCATGCTGCCAACCTGTTATAATGAAAACCCACACATCTGATGTAATTTTTCTAGAAATTCTAGCAGAGCTGCTACTTTTCTCCATTTATGGTACACTGGTATCTATGTTTAAGGGCCAGTAAGCTTCTACCACATGTATATGGCAGCATCTATCATACAGCCATCATTGCATTTTCCTTCTTGTCTTTGCAAAATTATGACATTTGTACTCACTTGGTTTTTTTGTTGTTTTTTTCTTTTCTTTTTTTTTTTTTTCTTTTTTTTTTTCAAGGACCAAGCCCATATCATCACTAATTCTCTCATGTCTCTCTGAAGGTGTATGTGTGGGAGGAGAATGCCTCCTATGCTAGTCTCAAGATTAGTTACAGCTTAGACAAATAATTCTGATAACTGGAATTTCCCCAGACTACCTTTTGAGACCTGTATTTTGAGGCCTGTGTGTAAAATGGCCTCTTTTGCCAATCAAACAGAAATTTTCCTGATGAAAGCATTTATGCTGATGCAAGTTAAGTAAGTAAACCAACATTAGACATTACAAAATTGATGTACTATAGTCAAAGTTTGGTTTATCTGATTCCATTGACTCATAATTTATACACTGGCTCATAATTTATACAGTGAAGGTCACAATAGCACCTGATTTGGAGTTTGGTCATATGGATTATATTCAAACAGGTCAAGTTCTGAGTACAATGTCTTATAAATTTTACGTTAAATAAAATAGATTACAGTCGGACATAACCCTACCAGTCATATGCAATGACTGAACCTGAAGTAGGACAGAAACATAGGGGTAAAATAAAGGAACAATTTATGCTAGTCAGGGATTATTAACTCCTTTTGTATGCAACAAGTTACTCTGGAAAAGACAATACTGATTGTTGTTCTTCAAATATGTGGCAATTTTTAATTCCTTTGTTTTTCTCTGTTTGTAACATGCACTAATGTTGGTGTTGTCTATATACTTAGAATGCCCCAAGTAACTGAGGTCTCCACAGTAAAATTACACAAAAACAAAAAAGGTATTTCTATTCGCCTATGTTCTTTTGACCAAAAGAGAATTGTATTTGCAGTTGCTAAAATTTTGGGCAGAAGAATCACATGTAGTTTTATAGGTGGCTCTTTCATCAGAAGTGTCTTTGAGAAGAGTAAAGAGCAATGTCCCGTTTTAAAAGAACTGACTGAGTCTGGTTAGGAATCCAGGCAAGAAAGAAGCATAATGTCAAGAATGTTCTTAAACAGTGTTAAGATTTAGGAGATGAAAGGATAAGGAAATCAAAGAAGGCAACTGACCAACTAAGAATGAGAAGTACTGTGAGAGAAATCACAGAGGCAGAAGCTGAGTGACAGATTGGTCAAGGACAGACATATCCAGGAAGGTGACATACATTTTGGTATAAACTGATCCTGGAGGACATCATGAAGGTTTAGAACCAAACCCCAAGTCATTAAAAAAAGAAAATATGGGAAGCACTGGTGACTATCAAATCAGCCTACAAGGCATTTTTCAGAGAAGGGAAAAAGCCATTTGACAAGACATTTCTCATAGGCTTCGTCTGAATTTAAAATTTAAAGGTGTAAGGAGGAAACAGATCATATCAGATTAAAGTCCCTACTTTGGGCCACAGCATCGACTAATCTTGAAAAGATATTGAATTTTTTCTCAACCAAACTAAGAGAGACACCCTTAGTTCTGGATTCTATCATGAGATTAGTTTTAACAATTGAGATAAAATGGAGACAAGTGGTGAGGAGGAGGAAATGAGAAAGAGAAAAGAATTAGAGGGTATAGGGGGATGGGAAGAAAATGAACAGAAAAAATAAAAAGATAGAGTAGAGAGTTGTACTAGTAGGAGTCCTAAAATGTACCATCAATTGCCTTAGTTTACCAGCTTCTGTGTAAGAATACAATGTTACCCAGTTTTCTCAAGGAGAATGCTTCATTCCTCATGACAAACATGATATGTGAAGAATCAAGGAAGAAAGTAGTGATGATAGTAGTGGGGTTTGAAGAGCAGCCATATATTCATAGGAGAGATACTGCCTTTCATGAAGTCAGAAGTGTCAGTCACAAAAGTCACCATGATTTTTATCCTTTTGCATATAATTGTCCTCTTTGGCTAAAAAAGATAACACTAGAAGTAGTTTTACTATCAGAGAAGGTTTCAAAGTCTTTATTTCTAGAGAAAGTTGCATTTGTATACTACCTTCAAATAGTCAAAACAATTCTTTTTTTTTTTTTTTTTTTTTTTGAGACGGAGTCTCACTGTGTCGCCCAGGCTGGAGGCGTGATCTCGGCTCACTACAAACTCTGCCTCCAGGTTCAAGCAATTCCCTGCCTCAGCCTCCCGAGTAGCTGGGATTATAGGTGCCTGCCACCACGCCTGGCTAATTTTTGCATTTTTACTAGGGGCGGAGTTTCACCATGTTGACCAGGCTGGTCTTGAACTCCTGACCTCGTGATCCACCTGTCTCGGCCTCCCAAAGTGCTGGAATTACAGGCGTGAGCCACCACACCTGGCTAAAACAATCTTATCTCCATTACCTCACTTCATCCTCAAAGTAACTCTGTGAAATCATTGTGGAAAGTTTTATCATTTGTCCTTTCTTAAAAAATAATTAAACATTTACACAAAAAGTTGTTAAAAGTTAATTGACCTATGAATTATTTAAAAGTGTATTTTAAAATTTCTAGTTATGTGAGAGGTTTTTCTAGATATCTTATTTTGACTAATTCCTGATTAGGTTCTGTTGTGGTCAGAAAATGCACTCCATGTGATTTTGATTCTTTTAAATTTACAGAAATGTGTTATTGTCTTACTTGATGCATGTACCAGGTGAACCTGAAAAGAATGGGTAATTTTTAGTTGCTGGGTCTAGTGGTCAGTGAAAATTAATTAGATTTAAGCCATGTACTGATTTATGTTACCAAAGGAAAACTATTAAAATCTCTTATTAAAACTGTGAAATTGCCTACTTATTCCTTTAATTATATAAAGTTTTGCTTTATTTTTAATATATTTCAAAACTCTGTAATTAGGCATACATACATTCATAATATTATGTCTTCCTAATACATTGTTGCCTTTATCATTATGAAATAACCCTCTTTATCTCTAATAATACTTTTTGTCTTGGGAACCTTTTTTATATATACTTTAAGTTCTAGGGTACATGTGCACAACGTGCAGGTTTGTTACATATGTATACATGCACCATGTTGGTGTGCTGCATCCACTAACTCATCATTTACATTACGTATATCTCCTAATGCTATCCCTCCCCTCTCCCTCCACCCCATGATAGGCCCCAGTGTGTGACGTTCTCCACCCTGTGTCCAAGTGTTCTCATTGTTCAATTCCCACCTATGAGTGAGAACATGCGGTGTTTGGTTTTCTGTCATTGTGATAGTTTGCTGAGAATGATGGTTTCCAGCTTCATCCACATCCCTACGAAGGACATGAACTCATCTTTTTTTATGACTGCATAGTATTCCATGGTGTATATGTACCACACTTTCTTAATCCAGTCTATCATTGATGGACATTTGAGTTAGTTCCAAGTCTTTGCTATTGTGCATCGTGCTGTAATAAATATACGTGTGCATGTGTCTTTATAGCAGCATGATTTATAATCCTTTGGGTATATACCCAGTAGTAATGGGATGTCTGGGTCAAATGGCATTTCTAGTTCTAGATCCTTGAGGAATCACCACACTGTCTTCCACAATGGTTGAATTAGTTTACAGTCCCACCAACAGTGTAAAAGTGTTCCCATTTCTCCACATCCTTTCCAGCACCTGTTGTTTCCTGACTTCACTCCAGTCTTCTTCTTATTCCATTGTATATGTATCTTTTCTCATCTGTATGCTTTTAAACTACTTATATCTTTATATTTAAGTGTACCTTTCTAGCCAACATATCAGATCTTACATTTTATCCATGTATCAATCTCTGCCTTTTAGCTATTCAGACCAGTGCTATCCAATTCTGTCAAACTCTTAGACTTTCTACTCTTTCATGGACACCTTTTTAAAAAATCAAAAGGTAAGCCTCAGACTAGCAGAATGTATTTGTAATACACATTTCTGAGCGTATGTTAAAAAAGGCCTTACAACTCAATCATAAGACAAAAGACTCCAATCAGAGAAGAAGCAAACAATTTTAATATACACTTACCAAAGATGATATATGGTAAAAAAGTACATAAAAAGGTGCTTAACATCATTAGTTATTAGAGAAATGCAAATTAAAACTTTAGTGAGATATCACTACACTCTACATACCCACTAGAATGTCCAAAATTAGAAAGATTGACAACATCTAGTGTTGGTACGGGTGTGGAATGATTGGAACCCTCATGTTGCTGATGGGAATGTAAAATGTCATAATCCCTTAGGAAAATAGTTTTGTAATTATTTATATAGTTAAATATAACTCTTACTTACCAAATGTCCTAGTTATTTCATTCTTAGGTATTTCTGCAAGAGAAATGTGATCTTATACTTACACAAATGCTTACACACAAATGTTCATAGAGGCATTATTTATAATAGCTGGAAACTGGAAAATAACCCAAATGTCCATAGACACATTATTGGAAAAAACAAATTGCGACCTATCCATAAAATAGAATACTATACATGATAAAAGGGAATGCACTAGTAATATACATAACAATGTGAGTGAATCTCAGAAGCATTATGCTGAGTACAAACCTGATTCAGAAGAATCCTTCTCCTAAGATGCCATTAATATGACATTCTAGAAAACCAAAGCTATCCAGTGTGACAAAAGGCCTATCAGTGGTTCCTTCTCTAGAGCTAGATGTGACGGCTGAGGAGAGAAGGAAGAGATTGATAGTAGGTGAGCAGGACAGAACTTATGGGTGATGAAATTAGTCTATATATTGATTGTGGTGGCGTTTATATTATTCTAGGTGCATAACTTTACATTTGAATTGGGTACATTTTATGTAATTTATATCACAGCAAAGTTGATTTTTTAAAAAAGCAACAAAAAAAAAAAAAAATAAACGCTGCAACAGGGGAAACCTGGGGACAAATCTGACATCATCCATCCAATCTATTATTCTCTACATGGTAACTACAGTGATATTTGAAAAATATAAAAATTGGTTTATGTCTAAAATCCATCAATGATTCCTTATTATCCTGAAGATAAAGTCCAAAATTTCAACATATAATAAAAGGGCTTTGGCTCTTTAGTGCTTGAATGTCATTTTTGGAAAATCCGCTGATCCCATCCTAATTCTGCAGATCTACTTTCAGTTCTCTAAACAGTCTAAGCTCTGTTTTGCATACAAGCCATTGTACATCCTATTCAATCCACCCAGAGCTCCTTTCCCTATCTCAAGCCAAGATGAATATTATAGTCTTGCCTACTTAAGCACTGGGCTATGAGGCACTTGAGTAGGTTTTCAAAAATGTTGAATAAATGAAAACAGATATAGGAGTTTGGAAGTGGCTGAAAACAAATGGGCTGTTTGTTTTTCCAGGAAAAAAAAAGTTACTAGAAACCTTATAATCCCTGGTATGACTTTTAGCATTTCAACCTTTGGGTTCAACCACAAATGTAGTGTTTTGAAAAGTAAAACCATTAATATTATAATCTGTCTTTTCATCTAAGGTTTAGGAGTATTTTGCAAGTAAAATCCTGCATAGGAGGAACAGTAGTTCAGAGCCCTGCCCTTTACAAATACTTTTCATTTAGATAGCAGGCACTCCCCTGGAAATAGACTTGGAATGTTCATCTCCTGGGGGTGGAGGGCAGAAAAGCAAGGAGGTTTTCAGGAGAATCTGGATAATTTTAAGGCATTTTATGGTTTATGGAAAACATTCACAGAGCTATCTTTGTAACTGCTAACAGCACTGTGACGTAAATAGCCAAATATTAACCCATTATTGTGTGAGAGAACTCAAAGACCCAAAAAGATGAAGTGGTTATCCTATATACATACTAGAAGACCTAGAACTAGAACACTGGTCTTCTGACTTTTCATAATTTGATTTTACTAAAAATCAAATAGAATGAATTGTATTAGTAATTTTTGGAGAACACTTGTGCTGTCCATGAAACTTTGAATCACTTAGCATATGGTTTCCTGGAAAGAGATTGCCTAATCCCATTCTAGAGAAGTCAAAAAGACAGGAAGATGGGAGTGATATATGCCTCCCTCCTTACTGGTTGGCTTGCTATGGACAAGTCCCTAATACTCCCTAAATATCAACTTCTTCCTAAGTTCAATAGGGAAAATAATAGCAACGATGCCATAGTGTCATTGTGAGAATTCTTGTAATTAATGTATGTAAATCAACTGTTACAGTGCACATTGCATAGTAATCACTCACATTACAATTAGTTGTTTTAATTATAATTGCCTGGGGAGGAAGTCAGCGACAGAGACCTCTGCAGAACACTGAGCATGAGAAGAAGCTGTAGAAAATAAGGATCATTTTCTATCCTCACATATTAATGCCTTGGTCACTAGGTGTGATCAATAGTTCTACAGGTGATGAAACCTCAATCAGATAGGAGAGCTGCAGTGGAAGAAAACTCCTGGCAGGACATCACTGTGAATGTAGAAATGGAGCTCAAAGGGTTTTACGGAAGGAGATAATTCTGACCTGAAACAATCAGTGCTTTTGTGGATAGCTTTTGCAATGTTTTCATGTGTTCTCACTATCTAAATGCTCCCAAAGATTGTCAACATTTCATTGTTATTTTCTTTTTTGCACAAGTAATTTATGACCATTGTAGAAAAAATATACGTAGAAAGATAGTCTCTTAATACCCTCATCTGGATATAGAATTAATATTTGGGGTTCCATTATTTCTCTTTCTTGTTCATTGCTAAGTTCCACATGGCCTCCAAAAGGAATGTGTAGAAACAATCACTAACGTGATAGTATTAAGAGGTGGGACCTTTAGCTGATGATTAAGTCATGAGGGCAGTCCCCTCATGAATGGGATTAGCCACCTTCTAAAACGGCTAGAGTAAACTAGGTAGGCCCCCTTTTTGTGTGCTGACACCTTATGCCATATGAGGAAGCAGCAAGAAGGCCCTCACTAGGAACCAAATTCTGTGCCTTGATCTTAGACTTTCCATCTCCAAAACTGTAAGAAATAAATTCTGCCATTTATAAATTATTCAGTCTCAGGTATTTTGTTGTAACATCACAAACAGATTAAGACACTCATATATCTTAAAAATAGATTCACCAATGACTTCTTATCATCATTAAATTCGAGGGCTATTCTTTGCTTCTTTTCTCACTCTAAAATTTCATTACATGGTAACCCTCCCCTCATTCTTGATTATTGTTGGAAACCACTGTGGCCAAATCCCCTGACCTTTGTAAGAAGATTCTGTTTGTCCTGTCTCTAGGTTCTCCTCATTCCAATCAGCCTGAACACCTAGCCAGAGTCACTGGAAAATATAATTCTAATCACTTAATACCCTGCTTAAAACCCACAGTGACCAAGAAAAACCCTTGCTCTTTAGCATGGCATACCAGGCCCTTACCCTCTAGTCTCAGCTGACTTTGTTACCCTGTTTTCCACTAGTCTCTTTCACATATCTTATGTCCCAGAAAGATCAGACTCCTAGCTATTCCCTACGTGCTCTACACATGCTCCTACTCCAGGCACTTTTCTCATAATTTTTTTTTCCATTCAAATATTGATTTACTCCACAATCATATGTTAAAGTATCATCCACCTTTCATGGTTCAAACTAACAATATCTTCTCTATGAGGACCATAAGGCTCTCATTTAGTTATTTAATCATTTCACAATTTTAATGTATGTATTTGCATATATAAAATACATTTTCTGCCTCTTCATTGCACCCCACTCAGTTCTGCTCCTCACTTCTTCTTATTCACATTTTATCTCAAAAATATTTCCATACAACAACATAGAAATCTTTCCAATTATTACCTTTTGCTTTTTTTATTTGGGAAAATTTAAAACTTAGTATATAGGAAAATTAACCCCCATATAACCTCCACTCAGTTTGCACTATTATTGATAATTTGCCAATTTTAAAACCTATTCTACATTAAAAGTATATCATTTTGTTAGCAGATATTTCCATGTATACTCTTTATTATTATTATTTTTCATGTATTACAGGTACTCTGATATAAAGTCATGAGCCATAATTTATTTTACCAGTCCTCCATTGATAGGTATGTATGTTGTTTCCACAGTACAATTTTTAAAAAATAAATGGAATCACTTAGAAAGTATTATCTTCCTTTTGTTTTTGCATGGCATATTCTTGCCAACTATCTGCAGAACTTTTCCCATTCTGTGTTGCATGGCAAGTAATTAACATATATTTGGATACACTGAGGAAAGTGAAGTTTGTTTACATGTGAATCCTTTAAAATGCACGGTAAGTCTGGGTGCAGTGGCTCGTGCCTGTAATCCCTGCATTTTGGGAGGCTGAGATGGGCAGATGACTTGAGCCCAGGATTTTGAGACTAGCTCGGTCAACATGGCAAACCCCTGTCTCCACAAAAAATACAAAAACTAGCCAGGTGTGGTGACACACACCTATAGTCTCAACTACTTAGGAGACTGAGGTGGATGGATTGCTTGAGCCCAGGAGGTCAAGGCTGCAGTGAGCTAAGGTCATGCCACTGCACTCTAGCCTGCGTGACAGAATGAGACCTTGTCAAAAAAAAAAAGAAGAAGAAAGAAGAAGAAAGGAGAAGAAGAGAAAAGGATAAATAAAGAAAATGCACAGTAAATTGTTCATTATCAAGATTCATTAATTAAACATTTGCTCAATGAGTGAATTATCTCTGACTTGAGCTAGTGTGGAATTAGTCATTAAACTTTGTCTATGATTTTCATTATCAGAATGTTTTCATGTCGACATGCTTTCTAATAAAGAAAAAGAGCAAAGTTTACATTTTAATATTGATTTTGTCTGCTTTACTGTAGTAGGTCCAGAAAGAAAGTATATAAAAGATAGAAGTCATTGGAGAAGAGTTCTCTGCTTTATTTCACCGGTGATATCAGTGATAATTATGCAAAAGATGTGTTGATGAGAATCAGTCTTCACAGTGATATCCTCAAAGCCCTGTTTCATCATAGCCGTATAGATGTTCTATAAAGAGGTACCAGTTGTGCAACAAGGAATGGGTCTCTCTATTAACATAACCATTCTCCACTAGCATAACCTGAGATAAATTAAAAGGGCATTAGACTAAAACTTCATTGGGAAGAATTTTCATGGAATCGTCATATGGAAGAATTTCATAGAATTTTCATTTCAACATGTTTTCAAGTCTGTAGGCTTTGTACTATTAATATATTATTTTATTAATTCCCATGTGGGATTTTGAGCCATGAACGGATGAGATCACTAAAACATAGTCTGAACCTCGGAGCATAGAAATATTTAATATAAGGGTTATGCCAGCAGTAACCAATAACCATGTTTAATATTGAAAATACACTAACCTGAAGTCGCAGAGTTTTCTCAAATTCCTCAGGGGATAAGTTGAGAATACAGGACAGTAAAATAAATGTTGTTCTAATATCCTAATATCTGACAATTCCTCTAGCATTCCTCTTTCTTCATTACAGCAAGAGATTGACGAAATAACACATGTCCTGACTCTTACTTCTCTCTTCATCCCTGCGGGCTTTCTATATTGATGAAATTGCTGTGGAATAAGCAGGAGCTTTGTGTATCAAGGACTATCTGGGATAGAAGAGGGAGAGCCGTCTCAATATATATCACACTAAATAAAAGATGTTCTTCTTGAGAAACATTTTTAGAAGCTCAATAAAAGAAATCATTATGAACTAAGGATAATTTTGATAGAAAGTGACTTTTCTTGCAGTCTTTTAGTCTCCCCATATAAATTACCCTATGACTACATGTGCATTTATTTAATCAAAATGAACTTCTTAATAAAGAGCCCCTTTGGCTATATTGGCTGACATTTTCTAAATCCTTAAGAACTGACATTTTATTCCATCAAGGATAGAATAAATAAATGATTAAATTATTTTAAGGTCACAGAATAGAATTTAGGCATTTGGATTAAAATTATGCTGTTAAAATCTTGCGTGTCATGAAAAAAATTTAAAAGCAAAAGCAATATTATAAAGTACTACAATGTTAATAATTCAGTATCTTAATTTATCTTTACTTCTAGAAGCTTTGGATTTTAATTAAGATGATGTTTATGAATATTAGAAAAAGAAAAACAATAACAACAACCTCTGATATAATCATGATCATTTATATCTCCCAATAGCCCATCTGGCCAGAAAATAAAATAATGGCAGAATCTACAAGGCAGTGTGTAGGGCTGCTCCATGCTAAGCTTAGTATGGTTGAATCTATTATGGGTCATAAGCCAAATAAATACAAAAGCTGACTGAAGCCTCTTTTGTCTAAAATGGGTTAGGATTAATTTTCTTAATATGCCAGTTTTTGAATGAATATTTCATAAAAGTTCAAAAGGTTCATGTACATATTTGCAATCAAGGAAATATAAGGTAAAAGATAATGTTTTATTCACCAATGAGATGGAAAAGAAACTCAAAAGAATGAAGACACCTGATTTTGCCAAGTGTAGAAAAGAGTATTGTCAGATACCTTTGGTAAATAGACCTTTACGCCTTTGGTGGTGGAGTAAATTTATATGGCTCATTTGACATTTTAAAAATATACATACATGTAAAATGTGTTCCATATAAATAAGCAATTCAATCACTGTAACTTTGTTTTATTAAAATATATGTTAAAACAATAGTCATGATAATAACTAATACTGATTGAGTGTTCAGGTATGTGCCAGCATTGATTTACCTGCTTTATACACATCATCTCCTTCAAGAAACTGAGGTTCAGAGTGATTTCCTAACTTGCCTGAGGATACACAGTAGAGGAACCAGGATTCCAACACCGAACCCAGTGTTCTTAACCATTACATCTCTTGCTTCCTGTAGAGCCACTTATATTGCCCATGGGTACAGAGTGTTGCTCATTGTAGCCACTGTTTGCAGTAGCAGAAAACTGGAGCCAAATTATCTACCAACAGGAAAGTTATATTACATTATAAAGTAAAGTATAAAATTATAGTATGATCTATGTACTTCTAACACTTAAACTATGTTGGTTCAAACTTTCATCTATGGCAAACCTATAGATGTACTCAAAATATACAACAAAAAATTTGTGTGCGTGCTTTAGGTGCCAAGGATTGTGCTAATCTTATTTTTCAGTACTTGACATGTTATTATCATTGGTCTTCACAAGCCTCCATTTTTTGTTTTGCTCATTTGTATTCTTTTCTCTTCCCTATCCCCACCTCTGTTTACTCTTTTCTTTCAATGTGTTTGTTGAATAGACGACAGTTGGTTTATTCTTGTAGGACATGAGCAGTGGTTTGTATGCACATTGAAAAGTACACAAAAGTACTGTGTTATATGTCTTGTGATTTCTTCTTTGTTCATCTAGCAATATATTTTAAGAGCTATTAAATTTGCTGCATATACAACTAGTCTATCATTTCTACTGATGCATTGTACTCCAAAGTGGACCATTACACATCTTACCATCTACTGCCCTTGTGGTGGAACCAGTGGCAATTTCCTGCCAACAAAAACAACATTGTGATAAGGTATCTGATATGTGTCTTCTTGTGGGCGCCCTGGGCCTTTTTCTTTTTGGACAGGGGAGGGAATCTATATATAGGAGCAAAACTGTTCAGCCTCATAGACTAGGTATAAACTTATTGGACTAAGGGCAGACATTTCTGCAGCACTGCACCTGTATTCACCTTCAGCACATGAGTATTCCTACGGCCCTATATCCCTGCCCAGATCTGGTATTATCTAATGTTCTCCTTATTGTCAGACTAATAGAAGTGACATGATGCCTCATTGTTGTCTTAGTTTCATTCTGAAAAACAAATTAAACATATCTAAACTTAAATGTTAAAATAGGACATTTGGTAGCATAAGAAAGAAAAGGGGAAACCCATGCCAGAGCTGGCAGTCTGTTGGTCCATCATAAATTGGACACATATATAGGCTCACCTGCATGGGATTATAAATCTTGAGTTTCATGAGCTGAAATGAAAAGTCCCATATCTGATTTGAGACCCCGTGTTCTATTTTGAGTTCTTCTAGAAATAGGATGTAAAACAATAGTTCAAGTACAAACAGTGTAAGTAATACCAATAGGAGAGAGAAAAATTGACACAGGAATGGAAGGGAGGCAATTTACGATGCATTTTTTAGCCAGTATTTACAATGGACAACTGGCAATAAAATAGGTAAATGGATACCTGAGAACTATCCCACCCAAAGTGCCAGGTAGTTACAAAACGTACTCATAAACTCCAAAGAGTGGCTGATTGAGAGCTGCTCTTAGGGGTGCTAATTCTTCCTCACTTTAGGGCCTGCTGTGTGATGGGCGCAGAGATGCAGATAAAGACACTGAAGTCCACTAGAGCCCAAGACTGGAGATAGATGAAGCGCTGATAGAATCTGTGAGAGCCCACTCCTTGTACCAGTCTGATTTACTTGACCCCGCATTAAATTTATTCCAGTCTATCACTGCTTTTTCAAGGTGCTGTCCAGTTACAATTTTTCAAAATAAACTTATAACAAATTTAGTGGGAAAAGTGACAGTCCTGAGGCCAACAGTGATATGCATTACCTTCCGTTTCTCTCATTCTTTCTATAATAGATTCCACTAACTCTTGGATGGCACTGGTGCTGGTGAGAACTGTCAGCCCAGTGATATTACCCAGACCTTCATGCCTGTTGGTTTTTGTTCTTGTCAGGCCATTGCTATTGCAGTGGCCCCTTTATGATTATTCCTGGAAATGGAAGCAACAAAGTCTTCTGAGTTCCAGACATATGCCTTTCTACTGGCATAACAAACATCAACCCTACCTCCTCATGAAAATTTGTGTTGATTAGTTCTGCCAATATGGTAGTAGCTTCTTCCTTTTCCTGTTCGCCTGGTGTGATGAAGAGCTCAAAATGACAGGCAGGAGCTTTAAACCTTAGGTTTAGTAAAATAGTTACTGTATCTTCTGGTAGAAACATCCCTCCTCTGGGAAAAAGGATCCCTAATGGAGCCTGAACTTGTGGAGAGGAGACAGGAAACAAAAGTTCACCAAGCGAGCAGGCTCCTTTCTATGCCCATGTTTGGTTCCTAGATTCATGTACTAAGTATCATATGATTAACATTGGTTAAAAGCATAAACCTCAGAAACATGATTTCTCTCTCTCCAATCCCCCTTTTCTACCAAAGAGAAAATAGAGTAAGATGAATTTGTGTGCAAAATAAATGTCAGGCTTGTTATACTTGGCCTTATTATTTTCATAAAGTATAGAGAGAATTGATTGGCCATACAGGCTCTCTTTAAATTGGTTTTGCTGGAACATTACCTGAAACTATGTTATTCTAGCCAAAGTATTGGTAAAACAACCAGCATCTCCAATTGTTTCCCATTTCAAAAGAAAATAGATTATTACTGAACATAAATGCCAATTACTATATTACCATAAAATAAGAATACTAATGAATAGCTTTTGAACTTTGGAGAACTTGAGTACGGGAAAAGGTAAATTCTGCTAAAAGCAAACCATACTGTCAGAATAGCAGCTTTCCAAACATGTTGTTTGTTCACCTTGGAACTGCCATCCACAAACCAAGTAGGTGTTTGTCAGTCAGGTGACAGCTGTTCATTGGGCATTGTAGAGTCCAGAAGCTCCTCACACAGTTCCAGAGTCAGTCCTAGGACAAAAGAGGCTCCATGCTTGTGAATGTCTCCTTCTTGCATCCCCAAGTAGTGTGATCCTATATAACCATTTCTATTTTATTATGGAACTCTGGATATTTCTTCTGAACACTGCTATTAGAGTATTTCTCTGACATCTCCCCAGACAGCCTGAGTATTTCAGATACCAAGATCCATTCAAGTCCCTCAGTCATAGGGGTAAGTTCAGTTAAAGTCCCATAACCAAGCAGTAAATGCCCCTCAAGCAGAAATTCTCTAGTCCAAAGTCCCAAGAGTTGTTGGGAGGTGTTCACAGGTCTAAGCCCCAGTAAATGCTCCCAAAGTGCTGTCAGGTGGAGAATCTTTTCCTACTATCACCTCCACTTCTACTCTACACTCTGTGGGCTCAGGCAGTCTTACTGTTTCCCATATAGCATATCCAATTAATATTGCCTGAAGGGCAGATTTGCAGGCCTTCTGTTTTACAGTTCTAGGCAGGGGAAATATCACACTAGTTACTAGATTCCATCCCTGACCTTAGCTTTTGAGTGCAGATTGAATCACGAATTATTTCTTGGCTACAATATGCCTCTAAAAAAGAATCGGGTTATAATTTTCTTCATGATATTTTGAGTTGGCACCCTAATGGGATAGGTTTCTTTTTCCATTCTGACACACAGATTCTCTTTTGAATGTCAAATTATTAATGCTATTTATTTCTTGTTGTTTTACTTCTTCTGAGAAAACTAGAATCGTGGTGATATGATTAGGCTTTGTGTCCCCACCCAAATATCATCTTGAATTGTAATCCCCATAACCCCCATAATCCCCACGTATCAAGGGAGAGACCAGGTGTAGGGAATTGGATCATGGGGGCGGTTTTCCCTTGTTGTTCTTGTAATAATGAGTGATTTCTCATGAGATCTAATGGTTTTATAAGGGGCTTTTCCCCCTTGGCTCAGCACTTCTTCCTTCCGCCTTGTAAAGAAGATACACTGCTTCCCCTTAAACTTTCTTCATGAATGTAAGTTTCCTGAGGCCTCCCCAGTCATACTGAACTGTGAGTCAATTAAACCTCTTTCCTTTATAAATTACCCAGTCTTTGGCAGTTCTTTATTAGAAACAATACGAAAACAGACTAATACACATGATATTCTGCAGACTAGAGATGATTAGGCAAGGCCTGCAAATCTCTCTCATTTGGAATCGCATGGTGTCTGGTCTGTTTTCTTTCTACCACCCTGTTGCAAAAACTATATAGGCACCCTCCCTCTAGGTCCAGGGAGAATTGCAGAAGGGGTTGGTGCCTGAGATTGTAAGGAGTAGTTTTGAGGAATACAGTTAGTTCAGATCCTCCAAGTCAAGAATAGGCACACAGGTGCTTACACAGCTGCCAGTAAATGGAAGGACTTTGACTCCTGGGCCATTGTGTAGTCCCTTTCCATTTCATTTTCACCATAAAATGTTTCCTGCTTTCCAAAGATTAAAAGAGAATTAACAAGAGGATATCAAGATACCTGGTGATAGAGCCTTTTGGTGGATAGAGCCTCTTGCAGATCTTGACCAAAAGGGGAAGAATGTAAACTAAATGTAAAATTCTAAACCCCCCAACTGACTGAACAGTCCATCTCTTGGCCAAGGAGGCCCCAGAGTAAACCTGAAAACTGAGTTCTCAGCCATGACAGGATGTGGAGGTCAGACTCACCTCGTTATATTCCCTCTCTCATTAACCATGATTTGGTTTTCTTCTGTAAGCGCTAAACAGAAACTACCCTTTTCAAAAAACTCCACCAGTAATATCCACCAATCCCTTGGTGCTGCCCATCCTTTTTTACCTGTTAAGAGACCAACAACCATGGAGTAGTTCTGGCCAGTCTATGGAAAAAGTGCACTAAGGGTTTTCGTGTCACCTGCCTCACCTTTGGATGTCAGAGGGACAAAAACTCCACCCTTGAATTATCACCTTTTTTGTTGAAGATGGAGAAGCATCAAGCACAATTGTGCATGGGCACGTTTCTCCTTTCATAAATATTCATCATGCCTCCTATAGCTTATTAAGTACATATATTCAGCCATCCTGCTCAGCATAAATTCCTGCTGCCTTTTTCCCTCCCTGGAAGTGTTTTCTTCTTGCTTCTGGCTGGAGACTATGCTTCCTAGCCTGTCTGAATGGCCGCTCTGCAGACTACAATGCTTTATGAGAAGTCAAACTCTTTTAGGAGAAAAAATAATACATGACCACATCTTGAAGAACAGTGCTCTAGCTCATAGGCTTTCATGGGTGTCATCTCCAAGCTGGCCCCTTTGCTGCTCCATCAAAAGGCCATTTCATCTACTCTGAATCTGGCAGCTCCTGGGTGATGCAGTTTATGGTAGAGTCAATGCATCTCATTGTTACTTGCTCATTGCTGCACCTGCTTCAGAGTAAATGAGCTGTTTTAGTATATGGCAATATTATATGGGATTGCATGATGATAAATATGATATTCTATGACTATAAACAGCACACTAGTAAAAATTAAGTATTAGTTCACAAAGTCTCAAACTATCAAAAAATCAATATAGTATACACTGTTTTCTGAACACAATGCAGTAAAACTAGAAACAAGTAACAAAAGAACAAAAATATTATGCATTTGAAAAATGGAAAACATACTTAAAATCATTTATGTGCCAAAGAATTAGTCATAATAGATATTATGAAATAATTAGAACACAAAGCAACAGAAGTAGTATATATGTGGAATGCCATAAAATAATGCATAGAAAAATTTCCTGAAATGCTGACAGGGAAAAAAGAGAAAAATCAACATGTTAAGTTAAGCTATTAACCAAATCTAAGAGCTAAACAACTCAAAATAGTAAATCTAGAGAAGGTAGAATGAATGTAATATTAATTAATAAAATAAGAATAGCACTTAAAAAAACTAAAGAAATTGTAGAATCATCAGAATCAAATATTCTTTCTTTGAGAAGACTAATGAAATACCTAATTTGCTCACATTATTGATCAAGAAAAAAATGGGTCCATAACTACAAATAGAGAAATTTATAATTAACTATAGTCCAAACATAATAAATGTTAAAACATGGATAAAATATGTCAAAACAACACAATTGATTCAAGAAGACATAGAGTGATATTTCTAATCAAATCATAAATTTTCAGAAAACTAGAAGTGAAAGATAGCTTCCTTCACTTGATGATGGATTCTTACCAAAAACCTACAACAAAAATATCCATTAGGAGTATTTCCTTTAGTGTAAGGGGTCATAACCAGATTCCTTCGATCATTGTTCTATTTAACACTTTATTGAAACTTATTGACACAACATTGGATTAGGAAAAGAATAAGAGACATATAAATTTGAAAGGAACATATAAAGTCATTACTCACAGACAAAAAAATTATCAACATAGAAAATTCTAAAAGAATCTATTGACACATTGTGAAAATTATAGTCCCACAAATGTGCAGTATTTGAGATTCATCTATAAAAATCACTTTCCTATACAGGAGCAACAGCTAATTATAAACTGTAATTTTAAAAAATAGATCCTTATTCACATTAGAACAAAACATATAAGAGAAAAAGGGTTTTAAATAATGGAGTAACTACTTTATTAGTGATTGTATTTCTTCTACAATTTAGTCTATAAACTAAATATACTTTATTTTAATTTTCAATCGGAAACTTTTTAAGATGAGAAGCTTATCCTAACACTCACATGGAAGAGGAAAGAGTGAAAGTGGTTAAGAACATTTTGGAAATGAAGAATGGGATGAGTATAGGCTCATACTACTACATATGTTGAATTTTTATATAGTTATGGTAATTTAACCTGTGTGG
This sequence comes from Theropithecus gelada, assembly GCF_003255815.1. Classification (NCBI taxonomy): domain Eukaryota; kingdom Metazoa; phylum Chordata; class Mammalia; order Primates; family Cercopithecidae; genus Theropithecus; species Theropithecus gelada. Next base: position 148,938,458 of record NC_037670.1, on the reverse strand, counting down.
TAAATGCAAATGAACCAGTGGAACAGAACAGTAATTTAGGAGCTTTGCATAGAAAACTTTAACATCATTATTAATCAATGAGAGAAAAGTTTGAAAAATTTATTTACATTAAAACTTTCTATATCAACAATAGCAGAATAAAAGAAGTAAAAAGGCATGGCTGAAAAAATCTGTGATACAAAATTAGTAGCTAAAATATACAAATATTTTTACATGTCAATAAAAATGACAACTATCCAAAAAAGGAAAATTGTTAAAGCCTGTGAATGAGCAATTCACAGAAAAAGAAGCCTGAACAACCCTGTAGAGGATTGCATTACTGGCCAAATTTTTCAGTCCTCCCTGTATCTAAACCCTTTTCCATATGACTTTGCAGTTCCTCCCACTAAATGGAAAGAATCTATTTTCTCACCCTTTGACTTAGGATTGGCCATTTGCTTTGGCCAAAAGAGTGTGGCAAAAGTGAGTACATGCTAGTTCCAAGACGAAGCCATAAGAAATTGTGCAAGTATCAGCCTTAAGAGATCTTTCATGTTGCTGACTTGTGCCTCTGAATGACCACACAGGCCCAATTAATTAATTGAGCAACTGAATAAATAAGCACAAGTCCAAGCTTCAGCAGGAAGACAAGCCCAGCTGAGTTGTCCTGCTGAGCCCAGTCTAGATCAGCTGACTGCCAGCCAAACAACAGACTGAGAATGATTGATCAATAAGAGTAGTTTTAAGCCACTGAATTGTGGATGACTTGTGATGTAGCATTAGTAGGGCGAGAGCTAACTGATACAATCGTCAGCTTTACTAGTAGCTAGGGGAAGTCACGCTAACAAGAGAGGAAACTCATATTCATAAATGGCAATGATTTAAAGTCTGATAAAAATAAGTATTGATGTTGATAGGATACAGGGAAACAAGAATTTTCACATGTTTGCCGGAAATATGAATTAATTAATACATTTGAAATACAATTAGGTAGTATCTGATAAATTGAAGCCATTTATACCCTGTGACCAACGGTTCTATGATTAAGTATTACAAACACTGGTTTATGTTGGCAAGGAGAAACAAGGATATTCATCACAGCATTGCTTGTATCAGTAAAAAACTGAACATAAAATAAACTTCTTATTTAAGAAAGAAATTGATAAATCGTGGTACATTTATAAAATGGAGTAATAGCTAGTAGCTAAAATGAATGAACCATGTACATATATATCAAAGTTATGTTAGAAAAAAAGCAAGTTGCTAAAGGGTACATACTGTTTGTTATTCATGTGACTTCTAAATGCATAAAAATCAATACTGTATTATTTCTGGATTAATACATGTGCAGCAAAAGCACAATATATAGATGTACAGGAAACATAACTGCTTCTGGATAGAGATTGACTTTTGAGTCAGAGTAAGAGGATGATTAGATGGCAGGAGACTCTACAGCTATATCTATAATATTTTCATTAAAAATAACTAAAATGTTATATGGATGATGATTATATGAGTACATGTACTATGTTTGAAACAGATCATAATGTAAAATAAAAATGCATTATGGAAAATTCATATGGTAAAAGCAAATACTATGCCATTGCTTAAGTGATGAAATAGATCTGTATGTATAGACATTTAGAGTAAAAAAGCAGGTTACAGAACATTGTATAGAGCTGTTTCTCAACATTGGTTCTCTTGATATTTGGGACTGAGTAATTATTTGCTGTAGGCAGCCATCCTGTACTTTGTAGAGTGATTTCCAGCATCCTTGGCCTCTAATATATGCCAGTAAAACCACCTACCACCCTAAACTGTGAAAACCAAAAGTGTCTCCAGAAATAAAGTTCTGATATGTTTGATTTTTATAATAGAAAAATGTGTTGCTGTTATAATACAGAATTATACATATTTTAAATGTAAAAAGAATTAAATTCTTATCAATTTCAGCAAATAGAATGACTAGATTATCATTATCTTCAATTTTATCACAGATGTTTCTATCACTAGACATTTGTAAGGCCCACGAAGGACATTAGATAATGGGAAAAGATGAAAAACCTTCATTAACTTTTTTTTCAAAATTTATTTGTCCAGGAACTATTTTTAAAATCTAATAAAAGTATCACTGATACTATTCTTGACGTGTTTCTCCTCATCTGAGACCTTATAAACAGACTGATAATGGACAAACGCAGAAGCTTGCCAGGCTAAAAGGCATCCAAGGATGCCTGGTGGTCCTGGTCCACCACCCAGCACTCTGTCTGATAGCAAGTCTAAGCTTGCATCAGAGATCTCACTTCAGACCTTCCTTTTGCTAATAATTATTTGAGAATTTCACCATAAGGAGAGAAGAGGTGTGCAATTATACTCGTAGTCAAGAACTGGTTGTCATGCTTTGTCCTAATTACAAATGTGGTTTTATAACAATTATTGTTGGCATTTATTATTGGCTGTAGCACCAACTACATTCAACATTCCATGAGACAGAGACTATACCTTGCACAGTGCCACACAACTCAGTAAATATTGATTGAAAGGATGGGTGAACAGTACTAAGTACAACAGGGGGTGAGAGGAACATAAAAATGAACACATTTAGTAAAGTAGTTCAAAACTTAGGAAAGGCAACAGATTTGCATACATTTAATCAACATTCAGTGTAAGGAGGACTACAATAGTATTTGGAATGATTTAAGGAAGCTCACTAATTAAGTCTGGACAAGTATACTGATTTATATTCCCCAATAATGAGAAGTTGTGCCTTGGGCAAGTTTCCCAATTTTTCTCCATCATAATATTTCACATTTATTAAATAATAATAACGATATCCACCATTTTTTCTTATCTCCTCATATTCCAGAAAGGAAGAGTCTTAGGGCGTCTTTAGGGAGAATCCCATAAAGAAAAGTCATACCTGTGTTTCTATTTATATAATTTTAGCCAGAGAAGAGTGAAGCTCAGTAGGTTCTTTTAGTAGGATTCAACAGCTGACCTTCTTTCCCATTCAGACGGGACCATTCTGGTGGGTTTTGACTCAGCTCCCTTCCTCTAAAGCTGTAGTGCAAAACCATGAGTTTTTCTCATCAACATCTTTCTTTCCAATCCTGAATTTCTCTTTCTCCTATTATTACAAATTTTGACCATATAAAATTTATAAATGAATTTGACATATTAAATATAAAATGTAAAATGCCTAGCATAGTACCTGGAGTTAGTAGGAATTCAATAAACAATCATTTGTTTAGGTTTTCATCATTACCTAGAATTACAGTATATTCTGTGATTAAAAAGAACAAAAGAAAGAGTAGTGATTTGGAAAAAAACAGAAGTCAGAAGTCAGATTTCTCATCAGAATCTCTGGCTCCCTCTAAGAACTGTTTTCCATTTATAACAACCTCAACTCCAAATATTAGAGTTTTCTCTGTATTTATACAGAGAATACCTTAGGTGGATTAGATATCTCCTATTTAGGGCCCAGTGTCGTTTTGAATTGCATAACCTATACAGTTTACAGAGTCGAACTTAAGTGATTGGGTTTGAACTGGGTTAGTTATGGGAGGAAAAAAGAATACTTTCTTTTAACGCGAAGCAGAGAGACAGGCTCCCAGGTTTCCTGTGTCCATAGAGGCTTGAGTCTCTTGCCAGGAAGATCAGTACAACCAGCTGGTGCCTGAGACACAATCCCTTGTGCAAGTTCTCAGCAGGAGACTTTGCTGATGACTGAGTAGGGTGTACCTCAGACAGAGAACAAGGTTACGGAAACAAGTTTGGGAAGCTTTATTACACAGTGAACTGAATCTCGTGATGCTCAACAAATCTAAAAGCTTCTGCTCCTGGACACTTAATTGCTTCGCCTTCCCGGGATGATTGAAACTGCTCTTTAAAGGCCATATATTTCTTTTTCTAAATTTTAGATTCAGGGGGTATATGTTGTTCTTTGTTGCATGAGTACTGCATATATAATGCTAGCGGTTGGGCTTCTATTGCACCCATCACCCAAATATAGTACATTGTACACGATAGGTAAATTTTCAACCCTCATTCCCCTCCCACCCTTTCCCCTTTTGGAGTTCCCAGAGTCTACTTTCTCCATTTTTATGTCCATGTGTATTCTTTTTTAGCCACCACTTGTAAGTAAGAGCTTGTGAATATTTGGTTTTCTGCTTCTGTGTTAGTTCATTTAGGATATTGGAAAGGCCATACATTTCTAGTAAATCTGAAGACAATGCATCTTCATTTCTAATCCCACCCTGGTATTCTTATTTTTAAAGTTTGAACCCCTAAATCATTTTTCCATGGACCCATTCTCATTTTCATTTTAAAATGTACAGTATTTAGGATTACTCCTAAGTGGTCATTGATTTTAGTTTGTTAATGGACTCCCAAGTAAATCTGTGATTAAAAATAGTTCTCTGCTTCAATGCCAGCCAAGAGAAATATAGGTCTTTCTTTATCATGATGAGTTCTATAGAAACATTTATTTTTATTATCTAAAAATTGGTCTACTCTTTCATGACAGTTTTTTAACCATGAAATTGGAAATACATAAAGGAAGATATTTCTCAGGCAGACAGATCTAATGACTGTGGTGTTAAACCAACAGGGTAGGATTATAGGATATGGGGGAATACTTTCAAATGTTGCTTGCTTATCTGTATTTTATAGATTTGTCCCAAAAAATGTACACATTTTATAAATATAGTATTTTAAAATATTAAAAAGACAAACTCCTTTTCTTCACAATTCAATTTATCATAAAATAAGGTACAATCTCATATTTTAAAAATTTTCTACGGTTTTCAGCTCTGAATTGGTTATATTTCTAAACGATACAAGATGAAATTGTTTATTCAGATGTTACTCTCAAATAGCTCAATTATTGTGACTTTTGGTTGCTATAACATGATATGATAAGTACCAAGCACATATTAATAGTTCGGCATTGACTGGAGTCCAATAAAAACCTGATTGAGAGATATAAAAATTTCAGAATAAAAAAATCAAATCATCTCCTAACAATCGTTAAAATGAAATAAAGAAAAAAGAAAGCTCCCTGGTTAGTGGAATTTTTTACCATCTAGTAATTCTTTTGATGTTGAAAACATTTTAAAGCATAGATCTATTTCTACACTTTAAGGAGAAGAAATGACATATGGTAATCTAAATACCGAAAAAGAAATGATAATTATATGAATTTTTGACTGTACCAATTAATACTGCAGTTTCCACTAAATGAGTATAATGAAGTCTTATATAATTGAAATTATCTGTGGCATTTTTCTCATGGACATTTATATATCTTGCTGTGACAATTATCTAAGGCTATAGTTAAGTACCTGATAATTAAAATAAAAACCATTAAGAGAGTAATTTTTACTTTTCTCTATTTCTTCATTAACCTCTTGTTTTCAAATAGCACTATAATTTTGAAAGAAAAAAATTGAAAAAACAACATTATATGCTTAAAGTCCCCTAGCAGAAGGAAATCTTTAATAGAAGCCGGAAAATTCATAGCAAATATGCTATCAATTCTGTGAGAAGCTATACCTAAATAGAGGTCTATGAACACTCAGAGCACTTGATTCATGGTGAAAGCATATTTCTTGGTCTTGAAAGAAATGAAGATCTTAACAAATTTCACCAACTGCATGAGAGAACCTAGTCATCCACTTTAAATTGGGAGTCTTTAAATTTAGCAGCTATATTCACTACAGTGCCATTTGTAAAGACATTCCCCTTTGAAAAAAATACATTTTGACAGTGACAGTTACATTATTTTTAGCTTTGCCTAACAGCTGCAGACTATAATTAAGACAACTAAAATTTGTATATGACATTTGTCTTCTTATAATATACTATGCTGTTACCCACACAAACTGTTGTTCTGTGTCCAGAGCCTACACCCAGGGCTCTTTATGCACTGCTGGGATTTGGGTTAATACTATTTCCAGGAATTCCTTGTAGTAGCACACAAGGGCTGCAATATCCAGGAATCAATCTCTAAAGCTTTAGAGGCCTACTGCAGACTCCCTGGATATTTCTTGCTTTACCTGATTTCCCAGATGATTAATTTCACACTATTTCAAGAGCTGCTGTTGCTGTAATCTCTTCAGATCTATTTTTGATAACTTCATTGACTTACTAACCGAAATGTTCTAAATCCCCACAGCAGGTACCATATTATCTTTTTTAAAATCCTGACAATTTCTTACAAAAATGTAAAAATCTGCCATTGATTGATATGATAGAATCACTGGAAATGGAAACAGTATAAAATAGAATTAACTCGAAAAGAAACTATTACGTTCAGCCTTTAGTAAAATAATGTGAATTGTTGGGATTGAAATTCCATTAACAAGGAATTTTAAAATTATGAACAATGATCATAATTAGAAGGATAAGAAGAGAAAAAGAGAAAGAGGAAAAAGTAAGAAAACAGGGAAGAGAAATGGCATTGGAAAGTAATAAAACTGGGTTTCAAACACTTTTTAAAAAGCAAAACAAAGGATGTCTGGATTCCAAGTAAAAAGGCCTAGTCCCAGGAGCATCTCCTTCAATCTCACCTGGCATCGATTCTCCCTGGCCGCTCAGATTCATCTAAATGAGTGCCTGAGTGTGTCGGGGGTATAGTGGATTTTAAGGTCTTTTTAAAGACTAATATTTTTTTCTGGAAAAAGTAAATGACTAATCATCACAACAGATCAGATCTTTTTAGATAAGAATTGCCTCTTCAGTAAAGTAATAACATCATGAAATCCATTTTTTCCTTCTATGCATTATGTCATTTAAAACATTATGATGTCAAAGGTAAATACATCTAACACATCAGGGGTATTTTCTCTCTGTTCTCTTGCTCATTTATATTCTGTGGTCATTGAAATTAGGAAATATTTTTATTTCTTTTAATCTACTTTTCTTTGAACTCAGATGCTGTACTCTTAATGTTTCTGATGTTCTCTGGAATAAGATAACTGTAGGGAAGTCTGTGCTGGGTAACAGAAAGAATGCTGATTTGTTTGTTTGTTTGTTTGTTTGTTTGTTTTTGGTAGAAGATCAAGACTTCAAATTCTATTAACCATGGACTACTCTTTCTAGGACTAGTTTTATGCTTAAGCCATGACACCTCAATTAAGGTTTTTAACCACAATGTGTCACGAGACCTTGACCCCACAAGGTCAAGATCGTTTTCTTGCAAGTAATGTTCTTTACAAAAAAACCCTGTTAGAACAAATAAATGAATTCAGTAAAGTTGCAGGATACAAAATCAACACCCCAAAATAGGTTGTGCTTCTATATACTAACCACAAACCATCCAAAAAGGACATTAAGAAAATGGTTTTGTTCACAATAATATCAAAAGGAATAAAATACTTAGGAATATACTTGACCAAGGAGATTAAATATCTGTACACTAGAAACTAAGAAACACTGATGAAAGAAATTTAAGGAGACACAAATAGATGGAAAGACATCACATGTTCATGGATTGGAAGACATAATACTGGTTAACATGTCCAGATTACCCAAAGTAATCTACAGATTCAAGCCCAGCCTTGAAAAAAATCTCAAAGGCATTTTTTTAAAGAAAGAGTAAACACAATACTAAAATTCTCTCTCATTTTTGTGAATCTTTATTACTCAAATGAGTATTCTCAATGTAAACATAGATTCCTTTCTTCCTACATTGTTCTTCCAATTTTCTGCCAAGCCTTTCATTTTATCTGATTGCCTCTGGATCTTTAACAGGCTTGCCACTATAAAGTGATACAGCAATTAAAAAGAAGAATATAGAAATCATCCTCCTTCATTCCCATGAATATCCTTATTTTCAGCCATCAGGCAGTCTTCCGAGATGAATAAAGTTTGAAAAGTAGGCACATATGGTCTACACTGATGCTTCCAGTCCCTTATTTAAGACCTTCTTTTGGATGATATGACTAGTGTTAAGTGTATACAGGGCATATTTCCTGGGCCACTTGTTATAAGGCTTGCCTAGACTTTCCTAATGTTACTTATTGTGCGGTACTTTTATTTACACATTAGTGCAAGGCGTGCCTCTGCTCTTAGCCACATCAGCTGCCCTTCAAGCCTCAGATACTTGGTTGTTCTGCCTTGACTCCTTTCTCAACTCTAAATCCTTGATGTCCTTCTCTTGGTTTGAAGGGGCGCCCTTAGAACCTGCCTTTGCTTTTGAGTCTGCATTCTAAAATATGTCTGCTGTGGCTGCCTCTCTTCCTGGCTTAAAAATAGAAAGCTAGTATGTAAGATATACTCATTACTTAGGTGTGAATAAAAAGAAGAGAATATGTGATCATAGAATGGTAGAGATAAAAGTGGTTCTCGTGAGCATCAGGCTCAGGTAATTTTATTTTAGGAATGAACAAATATTTCAGAGATAGATCATTTGCCTCATGGTAAACTATTAGGCTGTCATTGGCAAAAACACAATTCTTTTGCACCAACCTAATACAACAGGTAAGTGACAAAGATGAGGCATATACACATGACTTCTGATTCCAAATGCAGCACTTTCTGCACTTTGCCATAGTGAATTGGATGGAAATTTCATGCATTGTGACATAGTCAATGGATAAGAAATCTGGGGCTGAAGAGGCTCAAGAGAGGCTCAAGAGAGCTAAAATGCCCTCATGTGCACATGGACATGCACTTCCCAGGTGAAATATGTGAAAGTATTTTATAAACTGCAAAGTCCATATATAATTCAAGTTCCAGATATAATTTTCAATGATTATCTACCTTCATATGAGACCGGCTTCAGGAGAAAGAGACAATTTTTTTTTCTCCCATTTGGACCCACAATTCCCATTTGGAAGCTGCTTTTCAGAGTTCTTCGCACTCACTATAAAAATTCCTTGAACAGGATAAAACCACCTTGAAAAGTATAAAACAGGAATTTATACTTTGTGGACTGGGGTGTGCAGGGGCAAAGTTAATATAATTTAAAAATCACAATATTCATCCAGCTTTGAGGATAAATACCAATAATAATAGAGCCCTTCTCCTTTGGTTCAGAGTTTGGTCTGATCTCCCTATGTTTCTGATCGCAAGCATATTATTTATAAATGAATATTTCAAGTCAAGAGGTCAGACTGACTTAAAAAAGAGAAACAAAAATGAAAATTGCTTTATTTTCATGCTTAGAAAACACTGCAGTTCATATTAATAGCAGATTAATAATCTCATTCTGATATTTACAGGACTGTTTTCTTATCCTGCTAAAATGCTGCTGTTATAAACTATTCCTCTTTCTTGACAGCTTGAAAGCTACTGTATCCATTTAAAGAGTTGTAAGTCTGTCTAAGTTGAATTCCATAGTGATTATGATGATGCTGTTGTCATTGCCCAATATAAATCATATGGTCATAAATGCAAGCACATCACGACAGCGTCTGTATAGCATAGTCTGTCTTTGGGAACTGCTACCACTTAGCTTACAGGAAGGTTTATAATATGTAATAGTAATGCTTTCCCAAAGCACAGACCATAGTATTGTGAAGTGCTACTGTGTCCTTTGGTACCTATTAGGGTGCAATTTGAATACCAGGCAGACCTCACGAGTACCTGAAAATGTAGATAACTCATATCTATCAATCTTTATTTGAGGATAAATAAATAAGAATAGAAAAATTATTTGCAGCTGCTCTCTGCTTAGGACTAGAGTTAATGGTGATACCGAAACATACCTGAATTCAGAAAAAAAGCTTCCCAGAAGTCTTATTCTATTGTTCTGAAACCACCCTTCTTTCAAATTTGCTTCCTTGCCTTGCTGCTCTCCACTTCTAGTCCTTTATCTGATAAGTGTCCTTCAATTCTCTCCCTTATTCCTTCATTTTTTCCTCTTAATTTTAGAATTAAAAGGTACGTGTGATGGGAGATTATGGAAGACATTGGAAAGATCATGGAAAAGAACTAAAAGGCTGAGTTCATACTTTGTAGCAGAGCCTGTGATAAATGATGTACATTTATCATGTAAGCTATCATGGAAGCTAAGACTAAGAAAACTTAAATACTAATCTATGAATAAATGTATAACAGTAAGTAAAACATTTCAAACCCAAAGTCCATACACTTCTCTCTGTGATATTTTTGTGCCAGATGATCCCTTAAAGATTTCTATTGGTGGAGGAAGGGGCCAAGCAAAACATCACATGACATTCATTAAATAATATTTGTAGGGGAAAGGAAGCACTGATGAGGCCAGGGCAAACGAGCCAGAGACACTGAAAACCCCCCGGTGCTCCCATCTGTCTGTGGAGAGGCACAGCAGGTCAGGCAATCTGTGTCATACATAGTGTGGTCTTTATTCCACTAGGGAGGCCCACGGATATCTCTCTTTATTCATATAAGAAAATAACTTCATTAAGATGAGATACATAGGCTGTTTGGCCCAAGACTGTCCAGGTTTTGAGTGTTAAATATTTACACACATTTACTGGGACTATCAGTTGCCTGATACAAAAATTCTAAGCAGCTGGGAAATATTGTGGCCCATTCTTTGGTTGCAGAGCCCTACTCAGAGAAGCAATCTTCAATTCCATATTAAACTGAAATTGGGTGCTGCCTCCTACCCTGTTTGAGAAAAGAAGAATCACCAGGACCAGCTAGTGTGTGGTCCAGGCAACCCACAGTGAACTCCCAGTGTTGTTTTCATATGATGCTGGTTCTTAAATACCAGGCACGCAACCTAAAACATGGGCAATTAGCAAATGTCCTTTCCTTTCTAAGCATCAGACTCTGGACTCTTTAAGATTCGTAACTGCTACATTTCTTTTGAAAGTTGCTGTTTGGTCATTAAGATGGTGCTAATGATAGAAAGTCATCAAATGACAGTTAAATATGGTTATGTGTAAGATTTCTATATTTTAAGTGATAAAAAAGTTGAAAAAGTTGGCTTTTGCTCCTTCTTTCCCCTTTACCACCCAAGTAAGAAAACTGAGGGTGAGAAGCAGTATGCCTCTTGCCCTGGGGTTTCTGCAGCCAGATGGCAATGCCAAGATGAACACTAGACTAGACTTCTCTAATTTTCCTTCTCGGTGCTTCTCTTCCTGCCAGGAATGTGACTGGAGTGTTAAACTTAAAAGCACTAACTTAGTGAGGAATTTAAACAGAAGTTCAAATATATCTGTAGCAGTTCTGGTTTACAGTTTGTTGTTGGCAGTATGTGGATTTGGGGAATTAAGGGATTTGGCATGATACACACTTTGCCTCTTCTCACTATAATTCAGCTTGATGCAACAAATATTTCTAAAGCACTTACCAACAAGGCAGTATGCTGGGGATGTTGGGAAATAGAGGGATAAGTAAAATAATTCTTACCATCCAGGAGCTTTGCCTGGATGCACCTGTCTCATTTTATACCTTGAGAAATATTGAGTGCAAGACTATCAGTACAGTCGTATGTAGTTATCTTTGTAAGGTACTCAGAAGAACATTCTGAACCATTGGTAACTAATGCATGCTTTTCCATGGTAGTAATGATTTTAACAATAAAGACAAATTAAACAAAAAAGCAAATGAATATGTTTGCTTCAGTGAAGGAGTGTTACCTCTGTGTTTTCTGAAGAAAGGCTTCCAGTGGTTTACTGGAAGGCCCTGAGAACTTACCAGATAGATGCCTGATTTTTATGGCTGTTTCAATATACTTGTCATGAAATCCCCTTCCAGAAAGACTCGCCCTTGGAGAAACAAGTACTTCCCTTTTGAAGGCTTTTCTGATGGCAAGCCTACCCTGACTTTCTTTCTTTTATTTATTTATTTTTTCTTCAGACAGGGTTTTGCTCTGTTGCCCAGGCTGGAGTGCAGTGGCACAATCTCGGCTCACGGCAACCTTTGCCTCCCGGGTTCAAGAAATTCTCCTGCCTCAGCCTGCTTAGTAGCTGTGATTACAGGCATGCATCACTATGCCCAGCTCATTTTTGTGTTTTTGGTAGAGACGGGGTTTCCCCATTTCAGCCAGGTTGGTCTCCAACTCCTGACCTGAAGTGATCCGCCCACCTCAGCCTCCCAAAGTGCTGGGATTACAGCTGTGAGCCACCATGCCCAGCCCCCTATCCTGACTTTCCGAGTGAAATGCCTCCTCCTGAAAATACTGAATGAAAGCAGCAATAATTTTATCACTATAATAATTATATTTTTAGCTACCCCCAAATCTCAAATGCATATTTTAGGCTGGAAAGCATTATGTGTCTTTTGATCACACCTTAAGTATGACGTTGATTTTCAATCATTCATGAGACAGCAAATCTCAGAGATATTTTGGGTCTTTCCCATCTTAAAAGCAGTAACTTATTTATTTCTTCCTAACACAAATTAAGTGTTGCATCAAAGAGAAAAGTGAATAGAAAAGGAAAAGCTGTCAATTCAGAAATAAATGGGCCAAGAAACAGACATCAGTGCATGGAGACACAAATCAGAAATACAGACATTGGCCGGGCGCGGTGGCTCAAGCCTGTAATCCCAGCACTTTGTGAGGCCGAGGCGGGTGGATCACGAGGTCAGGAGATCGAGACCATCCTGGCTAACATGGTGAAACCCCGTCTCTACTAAAAATACAAAAAAAAAAAAAAACTAGCCGGGCGTGGTGGCGGGCGCCTGTAGTCCCAGCTACTCGGAGGCTGAGGCGGGAGAATGGCGTGAACCCGGGGGGTGGAGCTTGCAGTGAGCCGAGATCGCGCCACTGCACTCCAGCCTGGGCGACAGAGCGAGACTCCGTCTCAAAAAAAAAAAAAAAAAAAAAAAAAAAAAAAGAAATACAGACATTTAATAAAATACACACAAAATGTTGTTAATTTCCAGTGCTTAAAAAAACCTTAGAGTGAGCTGGGCAACGTAATTGACTGTCACTGTAGGATGTGACATGGATATCAAAAAGGTCAGTGTAATTTGAGTCTGGCTATGCAGAGTCATCATTTCCAGAACGGGAGAGATAATGTTCCCTGCCTATGGTCTGGGCTTCACCCAGGAACTATTAACATGGCTATCAAGGTGAATTTGACTAAAGATGCTCAGCCACCTCTGGACTCAAGCACAGATAATTAGTGATATGCAAGATGACCCCAAAGCTACACAGCAGCCCCAACCCACTCAAGTGGCATTAGGTCCTCTGAGAGAGTTTAGTTATATACAGTGGCCCTAATTTAACTTATCAGTTGCTTGTCTGCACATGAGAAGTTTCAGATCACTATTATTGAATTAACTTTCTAGTAAGTAGAAAAAGTTCCTTTGAGAGTTTGAAAATCAATTTAGAACAAGGGATCTTGAATATTTCAGTTTATAGTGAGAACTCAGCTGGCTCTTGAGGTCTTTGTGGCAGGCAGGAGCTCTGCTCAAATTAGATCTTCAGCTCTTTGAAATTCTGCTGAGTGCAAAGGTTGCAGAATTGTTAGGTATTAGGCTTACTTCCTGGGTGATGGGTTCAATTGTACCTCAGACCTCAGCATCATGCAATATATCCACGAACATGTACCCCAGACTCTAAAATAAGAGTTGAAATTATTTAAAAGAATCTACTGAGTGGAAACTAAGGCATTATGATTTCTTTCAACATTTGATTTTAGAATAGATTCAGATTTACCAAAAAATCGCAAAAGTAGTACAAAAAGTCCCCACAAACCCTATACCCAGTATTTCTTATCATTAATATCTCACATTAGTATGGTACATTTTTTAGTGGACCATTATTGATTCATCAATATTAACTAAAGTCCATCCTTTATTCAGATTTCCTTTACTTTTACCTAATATCTTTCCCTGTTTCAAGATTCCATCCAGAATATTGCATCACATTTAGTTGATTGTAACAGTTTTTTAGACCTTTTTTGTTTTTGAGGAATTTAACTTTTTGCAAGGTAATGGCCAACCAACTGAAAGTGTCCTCAGTAACCAAAGATGGAACAATTTGGGCAACAAAACAAAGTAATATTGGTTTATAACTCAAAATATAAAATACATATTCATGAGTTCATATTGTCATAAGTAAATGAATAATTGATTGAAAGAATGAATAAATAAAAACCAATCTCCCATGCAGAAGGATTTCAACTATTCCATGTAGATAATTCATCCTCAAGGAGGTGAAGCACAACTCTCTAATTTTTAAGTGTGGGTGGTACACAGAAAGTTCTTCCCAAAGAGGACTGTATGGAAAAAGGAAGAAAGAGTAACTTCACAGTGAAGAAACTTGACAAACACTATCTTAGGCAAGTGTTCAAGATTAACATCAACAGTGATAAATCACGTCCATAGTTTGTGCTCCTGATATGATATGCTGAAAATGGCAATTTACCTCTGTGCTCTTTCTCCCAAAAACTCATGACTCAGGTTAATCAACATCATATAAACCCCAACTGAGAGACATCTACTAAAGTCTCTTGTACAGTTGACATGGAACAAAAGGAGAAAAGCAGTGTTGGGTTAACCCTCGGGATAAAAGGACTAGTCATGGGCATCCTTTTTATCTTTCCCAGCTCTACCTTTCTCATCAGCACCTAGAAACTCAGAGAACAAAGTGACCCTAAAACACAAGGTGACAATCCTTTTCTGTCCTTTCACCTCACTTGGCAATTAAAGGGTGAAGCCTGGGTGTGACAAGTCATCTAAAGAGCTTCAACCATGATGTTGGGATCCCCCGTGCTACACATACACCTGATGGAGATGGGCAAGATGGCTCCCAATTCCTGCTATAACCAAGCTGTTCAGTTTGGAGTAAAGTGACCAGAATGTTGACTGGTAGCAAGTAAATGTGATCCACACTCATAAAAGGAATTTAACATTATGAAAATGATCATTTTCCATCGAAGTCTTAAGCCCTATAGCTGAGCATATAATGCAAGACTACCTTAGCGATGTGGCTATATTTGAGTATGGAAGCATCCTAGGAAAACCTTGGATGTCGTTTTTTTCCCTTGATATTTGATCAATATGAACTTGATTACATGGTACATACTCTCTAATGCCTGAATATTCTCCAATTCTATTTTAATTCTGTTCATTGTTAGGAGTAGGTCCTCTATTCTTCCCCCCATTTGTCATCATATTTGCAGGAATCCATTTTATATGATAAATTTGAAATATTCCTTATGAAAAGATTGCGAGGCCTACCATTATTCTTCTCATAGATCCCATTTATCAACCCTGCCCCACCCACACATTTCCTGTGCTGCTACTAAAAAGTTGTTTTGAACTCATAAGTCATGTATAATGCTAATGGAATTTTATTATCTAAACATAGTAAACAACAGACTGAATAATAAAAGTAAACTAAAATCATCTTTATGTACATTTAATATTTGTAAATGTATTTTGTTCTATGTGTTGTATATCATTAGATATCCATTATTCTGCTCTAAATGAGTACACCATTAATCACTTAAGGAACATTAATAATAAAAATTTCTGAGAATTTTAATGTGATTTTTGGGGACTTTTTTCTATTTTTGTAGTATTTGAATATCTGATAGATTAATTTATTTAGATATTATTGAGTATTTTACACTGCCATCTAGTGATGTAAGCACTTACGTAGGTGGAGATTTGAGAGAAGCAATTTGTCTAGCCCATCTAAACAACCTGACTACACTTTGCCAGATCTTTTCAATGGCTTAGAGAAACTCATTTTAAAATTCTTATATTTAATGTCAGGTTCCTCATCCTTTATGGCTCCTATTTCAAACTTCAGGTGAATCTAGGCTTCTTTTTAAAAATGATGAAGTTTGTATTAGATGCATTACACTCCTCTATTTGGTGTAATGACAGTTGCTAATATTTATTGAGTGCTCACCACTTGCTAGGCACTGTTCTAAGTGCTATTCATGTATTAACCCACGTAATCTTGACACCAGTCTTAAGACATAGTTACCATTTTGGTTTTGTTTTGCCCATAGTCACATAATGAATAAATGACCAAGCTGTAATTTGAACTCATTCAGGCTAGTTCCAGAGTCCGTGAGGCTAACTAGTAAGCTATAACGGCCTCTCTTATGTAGTCTTCACTCCCCAGCATATACACACACATATGTACAAACACTCACCCCACTGTCTCTCCAATATCCCACACGTACTCAGATGTATAGGCTTCCAGCCACCTAGGGTCACCTTTCTGTAGGATCTTATCTTGGTTTCTGCTTTATACATGGGTTACCTTGGTGCTTCTGAAACTTGTAGTCTTGCAGACTTGAATAGATAGCCCTGTTTGAGTTTTTGGTTCTTCAATGGAAGTCAGAGGATTATTTCTGTTTTGCCATACTTTGCATTAGCAATTTGAGTTCCAATCTTAAAATATAAACCAAAGCTGATTTCATAATATAATCCTAAAAGAAGCTATTTCTACATAGGGATGGCAAATTTTCTTTTTTTCTTGTTTTCCAAGATCATACAAAATAAGAATGAGATAGAGTTAATTTTAGCACAATGATATGGGACATGACTACTTAATTGCTGTTTATAAGAAAAAAAACCATTTAAGTTTGCAGAATTATTAATTTTGCAACAAGATGTGGCAATAAAATTGCACATTTCATTGGAACTCTAGGCAACCCTAACAATCAATCAGCACTGGCTTCTCTACTAGCTAACTTCGCACAATTCAGGGAGCTGAGTGAGAAGCATGAAGTGTGTAAATTTTGTTGGGGGAGGTAGAAGGAGAGCATAGAAATGCACCTGCCATGTTTTGTGGTGGTGGGATTTTACCTGTATCTATGTGTATGGGGGCAGGGATAGAGGGTGGGAGGGTGCTGTGCCAAACAGAATAAAGTGCTGTCCCTGACCCAAATAGATAATTAAGTTAGAAAATAAAAAATTTGCATGAACAAAATAATTAAGTGCTAAGTAGAAAATATTTTCTTGTATTCCAAAACATAGCAAATGTGCTAAGTATTAGAGAAATAAAGAAGGTCTCCTAGAAACTATAGAGTATGAGCTAGAGCCTGATAGTTTATTGCTGAATTCTATGATTTTTTTTCCCCTAAACTCCAACCAAGTTATCTTAGTCCACCTGGACTGCTGCAACAAAATACCATAAACTGGGCAGCTTGTAAAACCAGAAACTTATTTCTTACAATTCTGATGGCTGGGATGCCCAAGATCAGGGTGCCAGCATGGCTAAGTTTCCAGTGACAGTCCTTTTATCAATTTCTTGCTGTGATCTCATATGGTAGGAAGAGGCAAAGAGGATCCCTTTAGCCTATTTTACAAGGGCACTAATCCCATTCACAAGGGCTTTGTCCTCATAAACTAATCACCTCACAAAAGATCCCATCTCCTAATACCATCACTTTGGGAATTAGGATTTTAACATATAAATTTTGAACAGGAACAACACAACATTCAGACTGTAGCACCAGTACTCTCACTCCCTACCTTGTAAAGCATTTAAATGGCAAATGACACAGCAGGATAATTCCCCAATACAGGAGAATGATTAATCTGAAAGAGCTAACCTCTCAATGGCTCAAAAATTGACTCTTGGGCATCAATTAATTACTCAAGTGTTATATTTTGGAGTGGCCTATCAAGAAAAGTTCAGAAGAGATATTCAATAGCAACAATAGCCTTGTTCTTGTCAATGTCCTCTTCAGAAGAAATACTCTACTGACTCGTTTCTTCAGGTTACTCTATACACACCTTTAGTTACAGATCCCCAAGCATGACCCTTCTGTTTTTTGTTTGTTTGTTTGTTTGTTTTAATGCCACTGATATTTTGGAGCATCATATAGATACAGTCATAAAAATTATAAGCAGGATATATAAATATAAACCTGGCTGGAGTCAGATTTAATGTGTCTGAAATACCTCACTTTGCTCAGCATTTTGTTCTGCCAATCCAGTGCATTTTAATTCAATCAGTCTTGTCAGGATATATCAGATACCATCTAAATATTGGGGATATAAAGATAAATAGAAAGTATTCGATTAATGTGCTGAATTAATGGTTTTTTGAATTTAGCCTTTTAGACAATGTCTTTTTGATCATTCCTCGAGGCTTTGAACTCGCAGTCTTCTAGACAGCTGGTTGACTAATGACATACTAAAAACACCTTTGAGCTCTCATTTGTATGTTCACACTCCTTGCTTCCGCACTAGAAGGGATGGTTTCTTGCAGTGTCTCTTGGAAGCATCTCTAGCCCCTACCAATAGCTCATAGAATCATTTCAGGAGCTCTGGTTCATCCTTTTGAAGCTTCCAGTGATGTTCATACCCACCGTCTCCTGAGATTAACCTTGGAAACAAGTAGTATCCATCTACATTGAAGGACAACGCATGTGTTTCTAAGTCCTGAGAATTTTCCAATACTTTGCAAGAAATCAAGGTAGAAGATAAATTTACTGATTCCTCTGTATTACAAATAAATATCTTTTAGTATCTCATGAAGGTTATTCATTCCCTCATGGTGATGGCTTACTTTTATTTCACATTCTAGCAGCACTTTCGTAGACACAGCTAGGTCAAAGTAGAGGAAAAGAAAATTTAAAATAGTCAACCTGGGAAAAGATAGAATTTAGAGAAACGGAAGAAGGTTGACATAAAGAAGAACCCCTAGGAGAGGAATTGAGAAAGGTGTTGAGAAAGATGAAGTCCATCTTTAGATGTAGTCTAATGAAATTCAGCAATAATAATTAGAAAAATGTCTTTAAGGTTTCTAATGAATTTGTAACTTGCCTGATTTATTACTTTGTATCTATTCCCAGTAGCCAGAAAAAAAAATAATAAAAATGGCAATGTTTTAGTAAATCTTTTTATTTATTTGAGAAGTTAGATGTTAGATCCAAGAAATGGTGGGACTGGATCTCACTCCACTACTCAGGGGAAATGTCCAGGTTGAGAAATATTTAATCAAAGCAAGAAGAGATTGGGACAGGTCCTAAGTTCTTCTTAAGAAGGTGATGAAGACAGAGAGAGCTCTTCTGCATTTAGAAGTTATGGCTCAAGCCTGTAATCCCAGCACTTTGGGAGGCCGAGACGGGCGGATCACGAGGTCAGGAGATCGAGACCATCCTGGCTAACACGGTGAAACCCCGTCTCTACTAAAAAATACAAAAAAAAAAACTAGCCGGGCGAGGTGGCGGGCGCCTGTAGTCCCGGCTACTCGGGAGGCTGAGGCAGGAGAATGGCATAAACCCGGGAGGCGGAGCTTGCAGTGAGCTGAGATCCGGCCACTGTACTCCAGCCTGGGCGACAGAGCGAGACTCCGTCTCAAAAAAAAAAAAAAAAAAAAAAAAAAAAAAAAAAAAAAGAAGTTATTTCAGGAAAACATAAGCCAGTGAGATTTAAGTGATTGTATAAATCATGCTTTTAATTCTGTATCATTGATGCTTTGACATCTTGGGGCCTTGCTTATTCTGGAAGAATCATACCACCTCCTCAGAGCTAGCAAAATCCTAGAGTTACCCTTGCCAGTAAGCATGCCTTTTACATGCAAAGCAACCAATCCAGAGCGGATACCTCCAACTACCTCCTTTATCAAACTTTTATATTCTGAGAGACTATTTCCTGCACTAATCACCATAGGGCAGATATTAGACAACTAGGAAGAGCCCCCAGGTCATAAAGCCCACCGCAATTATTCCAACTAGCCAATCCTAAATCTCGCTACCCTATCTCACTCATTCTTTCCCACTGAAACCACAATAAATGTTCTTGTTCCTGGTCTCACCTATATTTTCCTGAGTGATCCTGATGCTTCCTCAGCTCCCTTTTCTCCCACACCATATAACACGCCCCTTCTCTTTTAAAAACAATGACTTCAAAACAAATGGAAACAAATTGTCCTTCCTCTGTCCTCTACAGTCACGGAGAATAAGACTCCTGGGCTTTCTTCTGCATGGGTCCTCCACTCCACTGTTTTCTCTTTTCCATTTTGGAAACAGAAAGAAATAAATAGTTTTTTTTCTCTCTTTTTTTTTTTTTTTTGAGACGGAGTTTCGTTCTGTTGCCCAGGCTGGAGTGCAGTGGCGAGACCTCGGCTCACTGCAACTGTGGCATCCCGGGTTCAAGCAATTCTCCCGCCTCAGCCTCCCAAGTAGTTGTGATTACAGGCACGCACCACCATGCCCAGTTAATAATTTGTATTTTTAGTAGAGACAGAGTTTCACCATGTTGGCCAGGCTGGTCCCCAACTCTTGACCTCAAGTGATCCACCTGCCTCGGCCTCCCAAAGTGCAGGGATTACAGGTGTGAGCCACTGTGCCCAACCTTAAATAGCTTTTTTAAAAAATTGTTTTATTGATAGTTTAACTTCAATTAATGCAATCAATATTTTGCTACCTAGTCATACACAATAGTGTAAGTATAAGAAGTCATATTTGCCCATTACAAATTTCTGATCAGCTTTATTTCAAAAACAACCCTTGGCATACTTAGTATTACATGAATCAGAATCTGATCCTTTACTTTATTTTGTCCTCAGGTGGGGCCATTTGAATCCCATGGGAAGTGACGCCTGTTCCGGATCTGGAGGTGAACCTAACCCAGAGATACTTAAGGCTCTCTAATTCAATACCTTGAGTATCCAGAAGAAAGTCGTCCTTGCTTCTAGCCACTTCTCAACCCTTATCACAATTCTGGCAGGTACCTTAGCTGTGAGTCCTTCTACAGTTCTGAAAAGTTGAGGTGCTGCCTTGGTGTCAGTGTCTAATTCCCGTTTGATAATCTGCCTGGTTTCTATAAAACTGAGAGTCCACCTCCATTTTACTAGTAACTTTGCTACATTTGCTAGAGTTTGGAATTGCACTCCCGTCAGCCCTGGGCCTGGATCTCAGAAATAGTAGATAGAGTTATCTATGGTTGACCACTCTCGTAGATTCCAAAACAGCCTATGCTTCCAAATAATTACAGAACATCCCTAGCGAGGACAGGTGTCACCCCCTCTCCACAAGCCTGTTGCTCGCTCTCTCCTCCACAAGAGAGTGCGTCAACTTTGACACTTCCCACTATAATACCTTCCTGTGTGATTCAATTCTTGTTCATGTTATAATATAGAAACTATTCTATCTAATAAGAAATTTAAATATTGGAGGGGTCTTCCTCTGTTTAGTGTTTTATATTTTGAAAATATCAAATATTGATTAAAACAAAGCTATATTTTTCTGTCTTTATTTGTAGATTATAGATAGGGTTTGATATTATTGACCTTTAATTACATATATATATTACTCACTGGAAAAACATTCTTGTTTTAAAAACGTAGGCGTTGTTTTGACTTTGGAATCAAACAGATCTGGGTTTTCATCTCAATTGATGCCAGGTCAAGTTCATGAGCCTCCTAAAGCCTCAGTTTAATTTTCTATAAAGACTATATGAAACATGCATATTTGGTGCATATGTAATACCTGTTTAATGACAGCTGTTATTTTTATCCCTAGCTATTCTTCATGGTTACTATTCTGGAAAACATACTGATTAATATATATTTCAATGGAATATTGACATAACAAAAAATAATTTTATCAATTAAAGAATTCATATTTATCCATCACTTTCACCATATATTCTTTGCATTGGGGTTTTTTAGTGGATCCCAATACATTTGTGCTCTTATTATGAGATGTTTTGACTTTTTTCGTTTCAGAGAGTAGAAGACTGGATCTCTTCAATGTCATCTAAGCAGAAAGATTACTTTTTGTATAGATGTAAAGGCATCTAGTGATCCTGTTAGCAAAGGATTTTAAGCACAGGATTTAGAGCCAAAAAGACCAATCAAAAAACCTAAGTTTGGGTCCTGATTCTGAAGCCTGTGTAATGAGACACTATGATATTTTAGACAAGTTCATTCACGTCTTTAAGCTTCAGTTTTGTCATCTAGAAACTAAAAATAATAGCAAAGACCTTACAATATTTCTAGGAAACAGTTAAATAATACAATGTAGATAAAGATATTTATAAATGGTAAATAAGTTAATAATGTACTACAATTAAACCTTCTTTTTTACTATCAAATATAAATCTAAAGAAAAATTATTTAAGATAGCCAAAAGAAGTAAAACTGAGTCAATATCGATAATACAAAGGGAGAAATTTGTATGTCTCATTGATGGAAAATTGATACTTTGAAGGAAGAGACTTTCAAATTATCAATACAATAGATGAGGGAATATTTTCTGGGAACTTGGGATCTTTGCTCTAGAGGCAGCTTCTGATGCTGGCAGAAACCCTGGTATGTGTGTAATGATGGATTGGGATGTCCTCAAACACACAGGGAGTCAGGAGAACCTTATTCCCAATCCAGCCATTGCAAAATTAATGGAAAGGCATCTGTTTCTGTTTATTTTTCTTATATCGGATGATGAAATTAAATGAGCCATGCCTTTTTTCCATACTGAGAATATTCATTACAAAGAATGCATTTTATTGTTCTTACAGCTTGTGACAAGAATAATCAGCCTTCACTTTTCTGTCCCCTCAAACTTTAAATATTAATGTCTGTAGCTCTGATGTTCAAAAGGTAAGCTTCTTGTAGCCTCTCTAATCCCTGTGGCTGCCAGTAATATAGGAAGCATCTCACAGTTCTGACCCTTGGTGCTCACTGTGTGTTACAGGGACAGCAATGAACTACCAAAACCTGTCTCGTATTCTACCTGTGTACTGAAAGATTACATATAAGAGTGTTCATTATAACTAAATGAACTAAATAGATAGTGTCACGTGATTAGGTTCAGCCAATTCAATGCAGGAAGAAGTGCCCTGGTCCAAAAATATGCTCACACAATCTCTCTCCCCTGTCTGCCTACTGGATGCAGACCTTGAGCAGAGGACCTTAGGATCCTAGGTGGCAAGTAGGTGACAATATGAAAGGAGTACAAGTTCTTGCATTGCCACTATGAAGGCTGCCTGTCAAACACCTGCATGAGACTATTGCACGGACGAGAAACAAATCTCTGTGGTTTTATATCACTAGGTTTTGCTTTCGTTTGCTATAGCATTTACTTTATCTTAATACATTCTGTCAAAGATAATATTTGCCATAAGGGTATTCCAGGTTTGACTAAAGCTTAGATAAAATATCTTAGGCTCATGCAGTGCATCAATGGAAAGGGATTAATTGCAGTTAGTCAATAACTCCAGAAGTAAACTATATTTGTTAGGTACCTGCTACATGAAAATCTTCCAAGAATTATCTCTGAGCTGGCCAATGAGAAAAGATGAAGGCAGTCTAGGCAGGCTTCCTATATTCAAAGAAGAAGGATGAATTAATAAAATAAAACAAGTAAAAATACACAAGTGTATTAATGGTTTATACTCTGAATTTGATGAGTAATGGTCAGCAGTCAGTTTGGAGTGTCTAAGTCAGGGCAAAACTGCTGGTAGGGTCAAGAAGTCTGTAAGTTAACTGAAAAGCAGATGAACACTCAGACTGAAGAGGGTTTAAGTTGTGAGAAGAATGAAGAACAATGAGTTACAACTTCCTCAGTCCTAAAATATCTGACGTTAAAATAAAATGGAGTAACTCGAGAAAGAGAATGTTCATAGGCAAGAGCTGCTTTTTTAGTGATAGTTTATAAATAGTCCTCCTATCTAAAGTAAATAATTAGGAGTCTGCTTTTGCTTTCAGTTTCTAAAAAATTTTGGTTGCTAAAATTGCCAGAAAATAGGATGACTACAGAGGAATGTGTGTCAGCATCAACAATGTCCAAAAGGTATGTTTGATGAATTCATATCCACAGTCTTACAATGGAAGAAGGAGAGAAAGCTATAGTAATCAGACTGAATAGTGTATACACATATTTGATCTCAAATTGAAAGACTTATACAGAGTTTTAAGTTCACCTGAAAAAGTAATATTTAAAATTGCCTCAGCAAAAAATGTAAGAATTGATGGTCAATGACAGAGAAGTTAAATAAGGGAAGCAATTCAGGAATGTCTAAGGTTTGTTCATCCAGGGGTTGGAAAGCTTGGTTTTGGAATCCATGTTCCTGGTGACCTTGATTTCCTTTGTGTAGCATATCTGCTGGAAAGTGACAGAGGACAGACGGCTGCTTTCAGAAAGAGTCTGAGACAGCTGGTGAGATCACTGAACCCAGGAGGCACTAAGGGAGAAAGAGATGGTTCTTGACCCTTGCAGGGCTGAGGTCAGAGCTGCAGCACCAGAGCTCTCATGGGCAAGTCTGCGTGATTCCAGAGTTCCATGCTTCACTCCCTTCTAAAGATGTTTTATGCAAAAATAAAAGCAAGCAAGACTTGAAGCCAAGTCCCAGTCTCTACATTAAAAAAAGCATTACTATTTAAAAACATTTTCTTTAATATCACAGCTAGGTTGTTAGTTATGAAAAGCATATTCATCAAAGTTATAATGGTATCATTTATATATCCTTGCTCTCTGTATTCTTTATAAAAGCTCCTATGTTACTATATTTTTTATCTAAAATGCTCTCTGCTCAGTAAGCAATGCCCTTAAATGGAATAAACTGTCCTATCCACTGAAACGGAAGTTATACTATTCAAAGAAAACTTTTAGAAAAAAAAATCTTTTAGATTAATTTCATATGCTATGATAAAATATATTACTCTTCTAAAGAAGTTTGGCTTTTCTAGTTGAATTGGTTCCTCAGGAGTAACTATACAGTTTTTGCATATATCATCTTTATTATCTTGCATCTAGACAGCCATGCACTGCATAACAATGTTTTTGTCAAAGACAGACCACATGTATGACAGTGGTCTCATGGATTATAATGGCGCACATATAGAAATCTGATATATGGCACTTGATATTGGCATTGCAGATTAAATAAAAGAATTGTTGATATTCAATAATGGTGCTAGGACATTTGGTTTTCTATATAATAGATATAAATAAAAATATATATGCCATCTAAGTTTGTGTAAGGACATTCTACAATGTTTGCACAATGAGCAAATCATTTAACAATGCAGTTTTTAGAATGTATACCCCCCGTTGTTAAGTGACACATGACTGTATATGTATATATATGCACACACACACACACATATATATACACAGGGATGATGATAGTGTGACCTGCTGACAATACAAAACAATGCAAAAATGAAAACATGTTGGAGTCACACAAAAGAATGCTCTAAAAAGTCTCCTTAATTAAAAGCATGCCCTAAATTCTCCTTTAATATTCAGAATTAACTTGTTTTGCTACTTCCACAATGGTACCATGAGTTGGAGTTCTACTTATATGATTGTCAGTGGAGATGTAGAGATCATATTCCATTCATTTGTCAATTTCTATAGCTAATGTTCACAGTTCACTTCATTAGTATTCATGAAGGCATATGTGAGAATCTGTGATATCTGTTTTGGGAAAAAAAAATGAGTTCTTTTGCACATTCATCATAGTAATAAGATATGATTTATTTTCTTTGACATTCATATCAATATATTACCAATTGTTTTTGATTTATAATGTATAAAATTGACTTATCAAGATTTGTGATAATTTTAATAGATTGAGAAGATATAGTATTGGTTTTTAATAGTTTGTAGTTCTCATTTTATTTCTAGAGGAGTTTATTCTGTCCTTTGAATAATATTGCAGGATTCCTATTCCTCTAGAATCTCTATAATAGATATATATTTGGATATTATTCAATCTAGCTCATACTTATATGAAATATGAACATATATGCAGAACAAACAGATACACAGAGCTTAAACTTACAAAGCAGAGTAAAATATGGGGTGAACTAAACTTAGAGCACACAACTCACATCTTCCCACTCTTTATGATTGGGTAGAAGTTACCAACAAGACATTAATTAGCCCATATGTTAGTTACTTCAAAAAACCACTCAACTGCATAGCAACACCCTATTTATAGGAAATGACAAGGATCATTTAATACTTGCAAACTGTCTTTAGCACAGAAGAATTAGAATGTAGACTGAACTGTGACACCTTGCTACAAAAGATGGGTCCGTTGCAGAGCGATTTATCATTCTGTCCTATCTCAGTATTTTCCAAGAGTAGGTAAAAAAAAAAATCTATTTTTTAAATGATCTGACAGCAAACCCATATGACTGTGCTCAGAAAAGAATAAAATCCTACAGTTAAATTTTATGGAAAATGTGACTAGTTGAATGCCTGTGTGCCATTACTAAATCAATATAGACTGAAACAAAAAGAAAGACAAAACTGGTATTTCAGGTACTGACATCGCTACTGTCTCTCTAACGACAAGCATCTGTAAGTTAAAATGTAACCCAAAAACATCATAAAATTGCTCCTTTTTAAGAACTACTCTATCTTGCCAATAAAAACTGACAATACTTTTTTTTAGAACAAGTATAAATTTAACATAAAGCATTTAAAAATTCAGAAAAGTTCTTAAGAGCTAGCATCTTTGGATGATGTACTGGAATTTCTTATTCTTTCTCCTGTGCATTTCAATGAACTTCCTCATTGTCTTGAATACTTCCTAAAAGCACCTGCGCAGCTCAAGTGGCACTAACAGTAAAGGAAACCTGGAAGGAATGGGCACTTTCAGAGTGAGTGGATTTTTCCTAGATTTATGAAGTCTTTTGTAGAATTTTCCTCAGAATAACTATCTCAACGAAAAACAAAATACATGTTAATACAATATTGACAGAGACAACATTAACTGAGAAATTCTATTAATAATTAAATCATCAAGAAATATTATTCCTTAGTTACTGTTACTGTTTTTTTAAACCTACCAGAATAATTAAGTTCCTTCAATGTGAGGCTTATGTTTCTTTATTTTTAGATCTTCTGGAATGCAAATGGAATTCATTATTTAGGCCAGCGTCCAATATATATTGAACAAATTAGAATATATTGAAATTTCACATTTCCTGGATTTTGAAGAATTATACTATAAAGGTCATTTCAGTCAACACATTTATATAATAAAACCTCGGCTCAAAGTATCAAAAACAACGTATTTCATAATGTTTCATAATGCTAGTGTGTATTTTTCCTACTGAAGGGAATATATACAGATTTTGTTTTTTAGAAGTCGGAAATTTCCCCAAAGAGCAGCATTCTTTGGGGTAACAGCAACTTTCAAACTGTTATACAATCCCAGTATTCCTTGGACGTATCTCTGGGGCTGATGGAGATACCAAAGACTTGCACTTCAGCTTTAACCAGAAAAATTGCACTTTCATATATTTTACATATAATATGATCTTGTTTAAAAACGTGTGAAAATCTAGCCTAATTAGTCTGGGCAAAGAATGTATGACTAAGACCCCCTAAAACAAAGAATGTCTTTAAATAGTGGGAAAAGCATATGAACAGACATTATTTTTGTTTGAATTATGTAATTCACTCATTTTTATTTAGTTTTATTAAGCAATAATAAAGCAAAATGAATCTGAACATGCTTGTGCACTTAAACACCTTAAATGAAGTTAGAGCATTATAGATTAAAGAATGATTCAGGAGGACTTGGTTCGGGCAACAGGGACAGACAAAGAAATCAAAGCCGGTAAGCCTACCTGTCAGAATTAAGCAGCTTTAAGGTCTAATTCACCAAATCATTCTTTAGTTAAATTTAAAAAATCAAAATTATGCAAAGTAGTAAATTTTGACATGAAAACTTTCATTAAAAATCCATAATTGAAAAACGGAACAGACATTTTTAAAATGAAGACATGCAAATGGCCACCAAGTATATTCAAAAGTGCTCAACATCACTAATCATCAGATAAATACAAATTTAAAGCCACAATGAGATAACATCTTACTCTAGTCAGAATGTCTGTTATCGAAAAGACAAAAATAACAGACATTGGTGAGGATGTGGAGAAAAGGGAAATCTCACACGTTTTTGGTGAGAATGTAAATTAGTACAACCTCTATGGAAAACAGTATGGAGATTTCTAAACGAAGTAAAAGTAGAACTACTATTTGATCCAGCAATCCCAATACTGAATATCTACCCAAAGGAAAAGAAATCAATATATCACAAAGACAAAAATTGGTTTCCTATCATATTGAGTGGGGGATGTTGGGGGGCAAGGTTAATAGAATAAATACAACATTAATGTGGAAGTTAATAGATTTATATATACATGATTTTATATAATTATTTTTAAGTCCTTTGTGTTAAATAGAACAGTTTTTCTCTTTTTATTAGTGAAAAACAATGATTCCTAAAAGTTGATTACATTGTTTCAGGTTGTATAGTTAGTATTTGGTGAAGCAGAGACTCAAACTCCAAACCTCTTAATCTAGGTTCAGCACTACTTTCACGCCATTGTAGTCTTAGTACCATTCTGGATGTAGACAAGGATATTACCAATTAAGCACTGTTATCAAATTGTCACATGCTTTTTTCCATGAAGATGAAGCAACCCTCAGCATAAAATGGGTTTTTCACAGATTTTAGGTAGTGGTAAGTAGAACTACTCATGTAGGCTGTGTAGATCATAAGAAATTATGTTTCCTGACCTAATCACCATGATGAACTCACTTAGTAATGGCAAGACAATATCTAATTCAAGTTATGGTAAACATACTCTGGCAAGTGTAACCATAAGTATGTTAAAATTTTAATTAGGCTTTTTTTCTTCTGTATTTTGTGAGATCAAAACAGACAGGTGTGCTTATTTAATGTGGGAAGTGTCCAGCTCTGGAGATTAAAAAAAAGTTCCTGTTAACATTGATGGCTCATTTCCCAACTGTCATAAACTCCTAACCAAATTTAAAACATTCCCCTCATAAACTCAGCCATCTTAGATAGTTAAAAATATATGTTTGTTGTTGTTTTTGTTGTTATTGCTTTTTTTTTTTGAAGGGATAGGAAAATATTTATTCTGTTACATTTGTAATTTGTGAGTCAGTTTTGATTCTATCACCAGAGCTAAATAGCTCTAAACATAGCACACAAAGACATAGAAGCATAAACGAAAAGTAATAATTATAAGTGGTTTTAATGCACTTGCTACATAAAGTTTCATCATTCAAGTTGAATCTTCTTGTTAAAAGAGAGAAAAAGAACACATGAATAGTCATTTCTCTTAAATTGCTATTATTTTTTCTCAGAAGAATTTAAGAAAATCAGTTCATTAGATTTGTATTATTATTATTAACAAAACCTAAGTTTCTCTGAGTCTTATGTACGAATTTAAATTGACAATGTTCGAAAAAAGTGATAATAGATGTGGGGAAAATAGTTTTAGAGAACTGTCATGAAAATGTAAATGATAAATGAGGTAACAATGAAACATTAATAAAAGGATAAGGGTTAGAAACACAGTTCTGTGTCAAATTACACTGCACTGGATAAACAAATTCAGTGAATCATGTTTTGACTGACAACGTACTTAACCAAAGGCAAAATGTGAAAACGAACGAAAGAAATATATCCCAAAGAGCTGGAAAGATTGGAGTGACAGCTGGGTAGATGAAATGTACCAGGAAGTGAAGTAATTGTATATTTGAGCAAGTCATGTGTCAGATCTGCAAGGGAATGAATGTTGTTCAGACCCTGAAAGATAAAGATAGAAATGTGTTACCAAAAGAATAATACCCGAAATAAAACTGAATGAGTTATCTGATTATTAAACAATTTAAAGGTGTGAAATTAGCACTGAAAGTCAGCTTTACAGGAAAAGATATTTGATAATGTCCACCAAAATGCATGAGCCCAATCTTATATGAAATTTAAGCAGTTATTTATGTTGTACCTATGTAAATTTGAGCCTAATAAAATGGATGGACGTTTATTTCCCGAGGTACCCTAGCCTGCCAAAAATTCTGAAAAGATAGGTGCAATTTTGCACCCAAAGAGAGTTTTGAATCATTTATTTGAAAACTTATTAAGTAAATAGGTTATGATTTAGTATGCAATATCACATGTTCAGGTTGGCTACTTGTAATACATTGTAAGGAAGAATATTGCATAGAAACACTTGGCAGTAAAATCGTTCTGAAATATCAAGTTTTTTTTTTTTTTATTGCACAAATTCCTCATACATTTGGTATTCCAGGGAAATAAAAGCTACATATTGCTTCATTAGCTGAGTTGAGCCACCCCATTGCTTTGGAAGTTAGTAACTATGAACCATGTTCAACACCTTGAGCAAATGAAGACTATGATGAATATTTCATTTATCTTAGGTTAGAGAGAAGCTAATACCTTAAAATGAATGCAGCTGTCTCAACCTGATAATAACTCTGAATTCCATCAGAAAAAAAGTCCTATCATCATTTAATAATTGGCTATATAAATTAGTGAAACTAATAATCAAGAGATTAGGAAAAACTTGATCACATTGAGGAAAAGTCCGCTTTAAATGTCTATCCGAACCAGAAAACTAGTATTTTTGAGCTCAGTTGCCTATTCTTAGGAAAATGTAGCTAGACTATAAACTCTTTCTTCCCAATCTACTATCAAGCAGTTGCCAAAACCAAAATCTTGGGTGCCATCTTGGACTCCTGTCCTTCTTAACATTTGCTCATTTTAGCCTCATCTGTCAACACCATCTCTCTCCTGAATTATTGTAACCGCCCCTAACACTGATGCTTCTGTCTCCTGCCTTGCCCTTGACCAATGCCTGCATTGCCCTGCCATGAAGGGGGATGACAGTTATTACACTGTTGTTTTTGCCTGGTACTTCGTCAATTACTTGTGCTAGGCCAAATGTGTTTAAGTATCAAGATTAATGTTATAAACACTATTAAATCCTAATACCTAGCACTTACTATGGATTGGTTCAATATTTTAAAATTAATTAATGAATAGATGGTTGGATGGATGCTTGGAAAAGTTCTATGCCTGTGAGAACAAAATTATAAATGATGAGTAGCAAAAGAAATATTACTTCTAGACATACACATTTGGTGTATGTCTAGTACACCAAATAAGGTCTATAGAAATTATGAATTTCAAAAGATAAATAAATGCAAAATGTTTTCCATTCTCAAGTTAGAGTGTCACCATAAGCAAGGAGAAATAAAATGATTAATGTAGGATCTGAGAAAATGGATGGTGTACCCAAGCAAATAATCACAGATATAGATTGTACTGTCTCCATTTCCAACTTGACAAGTGAGATGTACCATCTCATCATGGAATCCTTGGCAATACTGTTTTTAAAATCTTTCAGGCTTAAAAAAAAAAAATTGTCTGTCTTAACTGTCAGGCCATAAATAAATGTTGCCATGGCATGACTATGTGTCTGTTCCACTCCACCAATTTTTGGATTTTTTTTTTCTATATCCTGAGAAAGATAGTATAAAGCAGCAAAGGAAAAGGTAGAAAGATTTCTTTAAAATTTCTTGGGAGTTCAGTTACTGATTGGGATGCTTGGCTGAAAAAGATTAATGATAACTGGAATGACTTAGGACTCTCCTTAATTGCTTTATCAATAAAATTACAGCAGAGATGAGCTAGTCCAAAAACATTATGCTTCTTCGATGTGTTTCTTTATATTTTATTAAGATTTGTCAAAGTCTAGAAGTGAAGATGGTCCTTTATAATCTTCTAATTTCCAGTGAATTTTCAACTACTTTCAATCACATATTCTCTGGGGAGAAATTCAGCAAGAACTTTGTTCAATGGGCTTGTTGAGTTGACCTGTATCTATCTGAAAAGAATGAATGCCTGTGAGAGTACTATTTAAACATTACACCAACTGATAGGAATTATTAATTACTAATCCCTGTTTGACAGCACCTCAGAATATTACAATCCTTTCAACAACTTTACAGTAATTTCTCAATCAAAAATAAAATTAATTTATTTTAGTTGTTCAATTATATGGTATTCTGATGGTTATAAAAACTAAAAATGTAAGAAAAGAACAGTTAAAATTAGAGGATAAAAGAAAAAATAGCAAATAAAGATAAGTAGCTATAATCCCCAAAACAATCATGTATCACTTGTTTACTGTAGGAGAACACTCAGAGAAACTCATTAACAATAATTTTGATAAAATGAATTGGTCAGAGACTGTCTCTATGTCATTAAGTTAAGCAGAGTTTGAGAAGCATCAAATATTCAGTGGTGAGGCCATAGAGCTACTTTGTAGCAAATTGTTTGAATTAATTTTTATGTTTTAGGTAGTCATTCAACCTATTTATAAATGCCAATATGAAAAAGAAGCCATGGTTGATTATTTAATATAGAATTCTCAAGAGCAATTTTGCTGTTAGAAGCTTAATATCAACTAATATCTGGTCTTAAGAGATTCTTTAGCCACTTTTATAAAGAGTGTTTAGAAAACAAAGGTTCAATTTTCATCATTTTAAGACTTTCAACGTGTGTGTAGATAGCAATGTAAAAAACCAAAGATCTTATTTATGCTACACGTATTTTCAAGGAACCATGGAGAATCCCCTATGTAGCTAGCTCCGTGGATTTTACCAGCTGTTATGTGAAATTTCTTTCTCTAAAAATATGTACAAAGCTAAATAATAAATTCCATAGCATATCTTCTGAACTTAAGCACAGCAGCATTCTAGTCTATTTTGTATAAGTTGTACTAATGACTATTGGATAGAGCATAAAACTGCAGGGTGAATACAATGCTAGGGCTTTGGAACTTATCAAGTTATTGTTTGCATGAAGTCAGTAGGACAGAAATTTAAATAACTTAGCTCCAAAAGTACATGGGCAGAAATTATAATCTCCAAATAAAGAATTTGGTAAGCCCAAACAACTAAATCCTTCATAGATGATGGAGAAAATGTCTCCATGATCCTTTGAATGACATGACCGATTCCATTTTTTAATCTATTAATCTACATAGATTTATTGGCCATCTGTTATGTGCACAGCACTATGCTGTCTCTTTTTGTTTGTTCAGTGGGTGTTGTATTTTCAGCACATATTCTGAAGACAGAATATAATTTCATAGCACCATTTTCTCAGCTACCAATTAGTCATATGTAGGCTCGTATTTGCCATATCCCTGTGAAACAGAAACATCCTGTTTTAATTTAAAAATAATGTTACCAGTTGCTCACTATCTCATTAACTATCCTTTTAATGGAGATATTCTAATTCTAAATAATCCTTTCCTCACATTGAACAGAAATATGCCCCTTTAATATCATGCTGCTTTGAACTGATCCCTAGAGCCAGAGATAACATCTAATTTGCGAAAATATGACAGTTCTTTCCAATATTATGGAATACTTTTGTTACTTCCCTAACCAGTTAGTATTCTGAACATTAAAGAGATGTGACTTCCAGATATTTTGCACCTCCAGGCAGCATTACTTTACCTCTTCACCTTGCAAAACACTGCTAAACTCCAGATGTAGTTAGAAAATTAGAGCAGTAATTCATGTATGGATTATCTGATGGCTGCTTGGGCTAGGATGGTACCAGAAAGGTGGCAAGAAGTATTTGGCTCCAAACATAATATAATAACAGAAGTGATGGGATGCCTTTCATAGGTGGGAGTGTGACGTATGAAAGAGTAAAATAAAGAATGACACTACTATTTTCCTGGATGACTAAGAGAATGGAACAACTACTGCTGAGTCAGGAAAGATAATGAGAACTGCAGGTTTGAGAGTGAAGAAGGAGGAGTCAGAAACTCGTTAAAAATACTAACGTTGAGAAGTCTATTCAACATACAACCAGAGATGTTGGGTACGACATTAAATGTATGTTTGGTGTTTAGTGGTGAAGGATATTTGATAAGACTAGAGAAATAATTTTGAGTCAATCACCCCAAATAGATGGTATTTTTGAGTCATGAAACTGACAAATACACTGGGTAAAGGGAGCTGACAATTTTAAAAATACAGCATGTTTAAGTACATACATAAGTAGTAAATTCATAGCAAAGTACACACATAAACAGAGTTATCTATGTTTATTGAAAAAAGAGACTTTGATTATATTGATTCTACCTTTTAACAAATTCATTCATACTTACATTCCAGGTAAGTTCAACTAACTCTATCAAACCCAAATTTAACTTAACCTGCTTCTGAATTCATTTGGAACTGAAAGTAATTTAGCTGCTCCTTAAAAAATAAAGCAGAATTTGGTTTTCCTGAGTACTCAAGGCAGTTGGATAGGGAAAACAATGGAATGCTCTTCACCTGGGAACAGAATCTAAAAGAAGCCAAAAATAGTTTTGGGATCATAAATTATTGTATATTCAGGCCTTGAGATTTTAACAGATAATGTTGCCATATTAAAGTGATCTGTTTTCTGTTACTTTACAGATAAGTACATTTAGCTCTTGTTATAAAGAAATAAGACAGGGAATTCGGAATGAAAGGTCAGGATAATAAATCTGCTCATACCAACCCAGTCTATCCAGGTACTATTGATTTTGTTTTCTGTATCTGCTCCAGACATTTCCTGTAACAACTTTAAAGCTCATCAATCAAAGTTATCCTATACCTAAAACATGTACAAGGCAAAGTGAATAGGAAATCCTTACTCTTCTCATAATTTACAGTCCTGCCTACCTAGAAGTATTTTGTAACTGGTGATATATTTCACACGTGAGGGCTAGTACTCGATCTGGAAAATGACTACTCTGAATCTCGTCATACAGTTTTGATCATTATGTCTTCAGTGCTGAGCCAGCTCTACCCATGAAGTAATAGTAGGAGCTATTTCCATGGATTCTATTAAAAATTAAATTACTAATGACCTTCAACCAAATCAGACAAGAAAAAAAACCAAAGATTTTAAGCAGAAAAGTTTAATTAATTCAGTTATATTGAAAATCTTAAACTAATATCATAAACAAAGCTAAAGCTAGGTACTAAAGATATTTGAAAAATGTATAGCAGACAAAAACCGAAATTGAGACCATACTTAGAGTACTACATTATATGTATATATGAAAACAGTCCATAGTGAAAGGATATAAACTGGAAATTCACAAAAGATAACGCATGAATGGTCAATTAACAAATGGTAAGATGTTAAATTTCACTAACAATCAGGGAAATGCAAATTAAGAATGAGATACAATATCTTCCCAATGAAACTGGCAAATGTATTAGTTTCACAATCCCAATGTAGACAAAAGGACTGATAAATAGGTATTCTCAAATGTTGCTGGTTGGAGTAGAAATTGGTGTAATCTCTTTTCACAGCAATTTAGCAATAATTAAGTAAAGTTGGAAATTTCCATACCCTACAACTCATCATTTCTCTTCTAAGTATATATATCAGCCTTGAGAAACTTTTGAACATATGTTCAGGGAGACATATTCACAAATATTCATTGTGGCATTTTTGGGATTTTAAAAACTAAAAGCAATCTACATGTTATCAACAGATGAATGGGTAAATAAATTATGGCATATTTATATGATGGAATAGATATATCAAGGATAATGCTAACTGAAAAGAAGTTAGTTCTATGTTGGCAAGTAAAAATAAT
Organism: Theropithecus gelada; assembly: GCF_003255815.1. NCBI lineage: Eukaryota > Metazoa > Chordata > Mammalia > Primates > Cercopithecidae > Theropithecus > Theropithecus gelada. The sequence goes on along the minus strand of NC_037670.1, from coordinate 148,903,156 downwards.
ATGATTTTGATAATGTGATAAAAATGTATCATATTAAATTTTAAAACTCACAAAATAATATTCTCTCCTCTTATGGACATATACCTATATTAAAACATATAAAGGATGTAAATATGAATAATAAATAAACTTCACAATAGTTATTGCCTCTAGAAAGGAAAGAAGAGAAAAGGGTCTGGCAAAATATAGATCAGAGTATTGCTGAGTTTTCTTAGTTAAAATATGATCAGAAGCAAATTCCGTGAAATGCTAACATTGTTAACTTCAGATGGTAGTATAGGCAAGTTTATCATATTCATACACTTTCTAAGTAGAGTGAAATTGTTCAAAATTAAATCTTTTCTTTACAAAGGAAATTATACTTACGAACTGCCACTAAATGTGAATTTAGGAATTAGTTATATTACACATGCATTTATAACTATGTGTGTTTATAACAGTATTTAGCGTTGGTATTATTTGCCTACTTTAAAAAGGTTACAGCAGAACTACCCCTTTACTGGTCATGTTTTAAAGCCAATATCAAAAATTTCCAGCTGATATGCATTATGCCTAAATTCTACATGTTTCTGATAACTTTGACCCACTTCTGACCTGCACGTCTTGTTTGGTAGCTCCGCATACTCACAGTACAATCCTTACCCCTCTCTGACATTCACAGCCTTTCTATCCCTCTCTGGGATTCTGGCCTAACCATCAGAACTTTGTCATCAGTCCATTTATTCTTGTTTACCGTTTATACTTTGACAGGTCTAAGAGAGAAGGCAAATTCTCCCTGGCTGTCTCTTATAGCTAGAAATCCATGCCCGCGTACTTCTGCATAACCTGTATTGAAACACAGGTCCCATCTCTTCCCAACTCTTAAAATCCATTCTGGACAGGAACCTCTAGAACTCACAATTGGTTGTCAGCAAATTTCTCCATGTTCTCTACCAATTCTTTACAAATTCAATTCACCTGCTTTCTTTAATTGAAATCTGGCCCTCTCCTGGATATATGCATTCTTCTGTAACCTTTTCAAATTGTGACTTTCTCACCCATGCCTTATTGGGCAGGCCCTCCTTGCTTTTAATTTCTATCTCTAGATAGTTACTCCTCCCTCTTCCTGGAAATCACCAGCTCATGCTTCATACTCTATTGTTCTTACCCTTCTCATTGCAGGTGTTTAGATGCCAGTGGGTGAAATCCCTCCACACCTTGGAGATTCTAACTGTTGACTCACTGCCACTCAAAAAATTCTTCTTGGATCTTTCTTGATTAACTTAATATCCTCATGAACAGTTCTTTGACTCTTCTGCCATCCTCAGTTTTTGGATTCATTACCTCCAATATCCTTGTCCTTCAGCAATTCCTGTACCCCTCCATAACCTGAATTCCCATTCTCTGACCATCATCTTATTCTCTGACTTCAAAATATTTTACTCTTACCTGACTCTAACATCCATTGGTTCAATTCAACTATTTTTCCCTATAGCTTACCACCTCCTATCTCTACTTCTCTCAATATCCACATAAGATACTGGAATCTATCATAAAATTACTCCCTTGCTTATATCATCAAGCTTTTGTCCTCTCTCTTTTCTTACACAGTCATGCAGTGCATAACCATGTTTAGGTCAGGGACCAATGATAGCCAACACAATGGTAGCCCATAGATTATAAAAATTTATTTTTACTGTACCTTTTCAAGCTTAGATATATTTAGGTACACAAAAACTTACCATTGTGTTACAGTTGCCAACAGTATTCATTATAGTAACCTGAAGTGGAGGCTGGCAGCCTAAGAGTAATAGACTATACCATAAAGCCTAGGAGTGTAGTAAGTTATACCATCTAGGTTTGTGTAAGTATACTCTATGATGTTTGCACAATGATCAAATGACCTAATGATACGTTTCTCAGAGCATATCCCATTATTAAGCAGCACATGACTGTACATCTCTGGTAAAACTCCAAACTTGGTTAAATCTAACTTTCCACAGATTTTGCAAAAATAAATAATGATGTTGTTTCCCACTTTGAATTGATGACTATTCATTTTAAGTGGCTCCATAGTGCTGCCAAGACATTTGTGGTAGGAAGAAAAATGGTCACCCAGAGATATCTATATACTTATCCCTGGGACCAGTAAATATATTGCCTTACCAGGTGAAAAGGACTTCACAGATGTGATTAAGGACCTTGAAGTAGGGAGATTATTTTGGATTACCTAGCTGTACTCAATCTAATCACATCAGTTCTTACAAATTAAAGAAAAAGGAAGAAGTGTGTGTCAGAGAGACATGATCGCTAAACTTGACCCCACCCACCATTGCTGGCTTTGAAGATGGAGGAAGAGGGCCAGGCATGAAGAAATGCAGGTGATCTCTAAGAGATGGAAAAGACAGGGAAATGGATTTTCCGCTAAAACCTTCAGAAAGAAAACCAGCTCTGATACCACCTTGATCTTAACCAAGTGAGATCTGTGCGTTGTGTTGTTTTAAGCCACTAAGTTTATGGTAACTTTTAACAAAAGTAATAGAAAATGAATACAGTATCACATAAGATTTCCCTTTTTCATTTATTTTCCCACTTTTGTTTTTGTTTTTGTTTTTTTGAGACAGAATCTTGCTCTGTCACCCAGGCTGGAGTACAGTGGTACTGTCTTGGCTTACTGCAACCTCCACTTTCCAGGTTCAAGCAATTCTCCTTTCTCCTGCCTCAGCCTCCCAAGTAACTGGGATTACAGGCATGCACCACCACGCCCAGCTAATTTTTGTACTTTTAGTAGAGATAGGGTTTTGCTATGTTGGCCAAGCTGGTCTCAAACTCCTGGCCTCATGTGATCCGCCCACCTTGGCCTCCGAAAGTGCTGGGATTACAGGCTTGAGTCACTGCGCCTGGCCTATTTTCCCACATTTCCAAACTGTCTTCTTCAAATTTTAATCTTCCATGTACCCACAAAAATTAGAAATTGTAAATTAAAGAAAAGAAAAAAATCTTTAATCTTCTGCTTTCATAGCCATGCCAGCAAGGAGTCTACTTCCTATTTCAGTGAGAATTAAAAAGAGAAAGAAGTTCCTTATGCTCCCACAACCACATGTATCAATCTATCTGCCTATGCACCTGAATACCTGACATTCTCTCCTGTTACTATAAATAAATTGTGATATTGAGAGGTGACAATGTGCTAGCCGCCCTTGCTCACTCTCGGTGCCTCTTTGGCCTCGGTGTCCACTCTGGCCACGCTCAAGGAGCCCTTCAGCCCACCGCTGCACCGTGGGGACACGTCTCTGGGGCTGGCTGAGGCTGGAGCCAGCTCCCTCTGCTCACGGGAAGGTGTGGAGTGAGAGGCACAGGCGGGAGCCAGGGCTGCACGCCACAAAGCTCTGGGGCTGGTGTGGGTTCTGGATGGGTGTGGCCTCCACGGGCCCTACACCATAGCCAGCCAGCGCCTGCTGGGCTTGATGGGGCACGAGCTCCCTCTGGGATGCCAGAGTGCTCAGGCAAGGTGCCGCAATGTCCCCTGGCAAGTGCCAGTGAGAGGTGAAGCCAGCTGGGCTTCTGGGTCCGGTGGGGACTTGGAGAACTTTTCTGTGTAGATAAAGGATTATAAACACACCAATCAGCACTCTGTGTCTAGCCAAAGGATTGTAAATGCACTAATCAGCATTCTGTGTCTAGCTAAAGGATTGTAAACGCACCAATCAGCACTCTGTCAAAAGAGACCAATCAGCTCTTTACAAAATGGACCAATCAGCAGGTTGTGGGTGGGGCCAGGTAAGGGAATAAAAGGAAGTGAACCAAGCCAGCAGTGGCAACCCTCTCCTGCTGTGGAGACTTTGCTCTTTTGCTGTTAGCAATAAATCTTGCTGCTGCTCACTCTTTGGGTCCGCACCATGTTTATGAGCTGTAACACTCACCACGAAGGTCTGCAGCTTCACTCCTGAAGCCAGTGAGACCATGAACCTACCGGGAGGGAGGAACAACTCTGGACGGGAGGAACGAACAATTCCAGACACCGCCACCTTTACGAACTGTAACACTCACCTTAAAGGTCTGCAGCTTCACTCCCGAGGCCATCTAGACCAAGAACCCACCGGAGGGAAAAACCACCACCAGACGCGCTGCCTTTAAGAGCTGTAACGCTCACCGTGAAGGTCTGCAGCTTCACTCCTGAAGTCAGCGAGACCACGAACCCACCAGAAGGAAGAAACTCTGGGCACACCATCTTTAAGAACTGTAACAGTCACCGCGAGGGTTGGTGGCTTCATTCTTGAAGTCAGCGAGACCAAGAACCCACCAATTCCAGACACAATATTACTTAAGGATATTACTCCAGCAATTGTCCTCTCCCCTAAAGGAAACAGTTTTTCCTACTGGACCATTAGAAAAGAAAGATATAATTCCAGTTATTTTAAAAAAAGTCTCGTCATCACACATTCCTTTGAAGTTCACAAGCACTCACTGTGAAAAAAAAAAAAAAAAAAAATTGCCCTTCTCATTGGCTCTTTCTTCTCAGTTCCTTTGTAAATTCCTTCTGACCACTCAGACCACTGACTTTAGAATGCCCCAAGTAGGTTTTCTTGGACCTCATTCCTTTTGTAAATGCATTCACTTCCTAGGATCTCATCCTGTCACATGATTTGATGTATCATCTGTAAGTGACAAGTACTCACTATCAAAGTCAATCCCATATTTCTCTCCTAAAGTGAAATTAATAATACTAACTCCTTCCTCAGAATTTTCCTGTGTGTATCTAATTGGCTTCTCAAACATAACTGATCTGTAATTGACTTCAATTTCCCATTTTCCCCAAACCTGCTCCTTCCTCAGCCTTACTCATTTTACAAATGGTAACTTTGTTTCTCCATTGTTCATACCAAATTACTTGGATTATCCTTGACTTCTTTCTTTCATATGCAATCCCTTAGCAAATGCTGTCAGCTAGCTCTAGCTCTTTCTTCTAAACATATCTAAAACCTGATTCCTTCTCACTCTTCCATTCTCCTTTAGTCATCCACCCTCCATTTAACTCCTAGATTACTGCAACAATCTTGCAATTAATCTCACTTTTTCTGCCTTATCCGTGTAAAGTCAGCTGTTTCTACAACCAACACATTTCACTTTTAAAACCTAAATCTGATAAGATTCTTCTGCTCATAAACCTCCAGTAGACTATCTCACTCACAGAAAAAGCTAAAATACTTGCAATAACCTACAGAGTTTAGCATAATCTTCCCCTACATTACCATTCTCATCCCCTATGATTCTTCCTCTCATTCAGTTAGTCTATATACACTGGGCTCCTTCTGTCTTTCACATACCTAAGCCTTCTCTCACCTTGTGGCCTCTGTATTTGTTCTCCTCACCTTCTGAAACTTTTCTCCTTACATTAGCATGACTCACTCCCTTATTTGCTTCAGGTTCCCTGTTTACCTACATAAAATAACCAGTCTTCTTCCCACCTACCAGTCCTCCCCATTTCCTGTATCCTGCTTTATACTTCTCCATAGGACTAATCACTGTCTGACAAACTAGATATTCACTTGTCTGTTTAATTATGGTTTGCCTCCAACACAAGAAAATATGCTCTTTGAGAAAGAAGACTTTTTCTCTTTTGATTATTCCTATATTCTTAGCATTCAGAAAAATGCTTGGAAAATAGCAGCGATCAATAATTTTTTGAATGAATGAGTAAGTAATATTCCCTTTCAATGGTGTATATTCTCTTTGCAAAACGTATTAACAATTATTGTGTATTCAGGAACATTGACAACACCAAGAGGATGTCTATTTCTAGAGTAATGGCTTTCAAAATTTGGGAGTAGGTGGTGAGAAAGGGTGTGATATCATCCTTACGCTAAAACTTCTATTTAGCTTGTATATGTTCACAAACAACCAAAAACTATCAAAATCTCTTTGAGCCTTCCTCTTTGATATTGAGAAAAGTCTTAGACTTGCTATTAATACTTCATGAGCCAGATGACATTAGCAAAATGATGATTGCTCTGGACTAAATTGTGTCCCCCCAAAAAATGTTGAAGCCTTAGCCCCCAGTATGATGGTATTTGGATGTGGTCCCTTTAGGAGATAATTAAGGTTGAATGAGGTAATGAGAATAGGGCTGTCATAATAGGATTAGTGGCTTATTAAGAAAAAGAAGGAGAAGAAGGAAGACTTGGAGTAGGGGAAGATATTTCTCTGCCTAGAAAAGGACATGGCTAAAAGGCAGCAATCCATAAGTCAGAAAAGAAGGCCAGGAACGGAATTGGCCAGCACCTAGATCTTGGACTTCCAACCTCCAGAACTGTGAGAAATAAAGGTCTGTATTTAACAGGTCTATGGTATTAATATTTTGTTATAACAGCCCAAGCAGCCTAATACAATGATCATGGCTAACTACTGGGTTGTTAAAGGGTTGCCATGTAACAATAGTTTAAAGAGAGTCAGGCAGAAAAACATAGTTTTAATATTGTCTTTACCTTATCTTAATAATTCATAGATTGAGTAATTCTGGATTAGATTGTTATACACTTGGAAATTCATTGTATACTGTATATCAGCCGAATAAAAATGCTTGTCCTAACCTTAGGCAATATTTGTCTTAAGCCTCTAGATATATATTCACACAGAAGGACTAGATGCAGAGACTATAGTATTGACTATTTCTATTTTGCTGTTCTGAAACATGCAAAATGCCATTTATTGATGTTACTGAAAATTTCTTGGTCCCAGATGTCATTTATCTTGTACTTCCTAATACTTTCTCCTAAGCTAATGCTGGTTTTCAATGAATTAGTATTTTATAAATATCTGTTGAATGAATGGACAAATGAATGTATCACATGAAAACAAAAGATTTACTTTCTGTAACTATTTTTTAAAAATATAATACACATCTTTTTATTGTTATATAATCTCTCTTTCCATAATGTAAAATATACAATTAATGTTTTTAAAAAAGATGTCATCTAGTTCATTAAAGTGAAATATTTCCTGTTCCAGTAACTTTTTAATGTCATTCACTTACAAAAGCTCCCATTGGGATTTGGGTGACGTACTATAATTTAGAATAAAATAGGACAGAACAAAATGAAAGCCTTCTTTGTAAAATTTGCTTTTTACTTTGTAAAAATTGCTTTGTTTAACCTTCTAATGAATCGCAAATATTAATCTCATGCTAGAGAAGAAGAAATTGGGGCTTTGAGGAAGTAACTTGCTCCAAACGGTAGAAAGAGTATCCAAATTAAGGATCATCTGACTTCATTTTCCTCTCACAACAGCAAGCTGCCTCCAAGGCCTTACTTCTCTCCTTTTCTGACATAGATACAAATATAGATACGTATGAAGTCTCTTCCAGAATTTTCCTCAGATAGGGAGGAGAGGAAAGTTATGCTCAAACCTATCTTCTCCTGGAAATGTCTCTAATTTAATCCGCATGATCTTATTTTAGTTTCCATTTAAAATAAGCTTCACTATTTCTGAGCTGAATTTTTACTCTATTCCACAATATTATCACTTATCCATGTTTTACTTGGCTCCAAGTTCCTCATTGGCATGGTCTCCTCAGATTTTAAACTTTAAAACACAATATATATTCCATATATGTGGAATATATGTGATATATATTATACAATATATGTTAATTACATATATGTAATTATTTCTTTCCGATTAAAAGAAAACATGTTCCTTAAAGATAAAGGAAAGCACAATCAGAAAAACTAAATTCACTTGTCATACAACTACCCAGAAATAAACACTATGAACATTTTGGTGTTTTCAGTCTCTCATTCTATACATATATTTGCACATTACTATACACTTTTATTTCCAAAATTGTTTCATAGTTTCATACTCTACTTATTTTATATCTGTCTCTACATTTGATTATGACATGTTATTAAATTCATCTTGTCATCTTATTGTCCATCTATATGCATGAAGGAGATAAATCTGGTGTCTCTATGCATCTGTATTTGTATGTGTGTGTGAATATGCATGTGTGTATATATGTGTAAATGCATGTGTGCATATGTTTGTGTATGCGCAGCAGTGTGCTGGAACTGGTTTGTGCCAGTGAGAACCGTGTGAGAATGAGTTGTGAGTATTTTTTTCCTTAATTCACTTTCAATTAAATCATGTGGGTAGTTTGAAAACCATGGTGGGAATAGCCACATCTGGCAAATAGGCAGTTGCTATAAATCAGGGGTTTTAAGTTTCTTAAATTCCAGAGAATCACTTTTTCAGCACACAGCTAGGTTTGGATGTAAAGCGTATGCTAACATAATAAAATAAAAGAAGATTCCTATACTTTCATGTTCTAGAAACTTATACATGGCACATACATTATCTGTTGCCTGATACTGAGCCACAGGATCTCTTATACATTGCTGATGGTAATGTAAAATGGTATACCCACTCTAAAAAACAATATAACACTTTTAAAGTAGACATTCACTTACCATTTGACTCAGCAGTTGTACCCTTGGGAATTTTTTTCCAGAGAAACGGAGACAGATTTCTGTATAAAAACATACATAAATGTTAGCGTCAGCTTTAGTCATAATAGCTTCAAACTGTAAACAACTGTAATATCCTAGTAAGTGCTTAAGGAAACTGTAGTGCTTCCATATCATGGACTACTACTCCATAATAAAAAGGAATGGGTTATTGTTGCATACAATCACTTGGCTGAATTTCAAGAGAATTATTCTGAGTTAAAATAGGCAGTCCCAAAAGTTCACTTAATTTTGATACTCATTATATGGCATTCTTGAAATAACAGGGTTGTAGAGATGGAGAACCGATTAGTGGTTGTGAGGGGTTAGGGATGAGCTAGAGAAAGAGGTAAGAATGAGTATAAAGAGATAGTATGAAGGAGCCTTCTGGTGATGGAATGATTCTGTATTTTCTCTATCGTAGTGGTAACATGGGTCTACACATGTAAGAAAATTGCATAGAACAAATTAATACAGGTAAAACTGGTTAAATTATAACAAGATATGTGGAATGTATCAACATCATTTTCCTAGGAGTTATATGTTACTATGAGGGAAACTGAGTCAAGAGTAAATAGGACCATTCTGTATATCTTTTTTATTATTTGTTGTAGAGCTATAATTTTTTAAAATAGTTTTTTTTTTTAAAAAGAAACCTGCTGCATTAACAGAGATTTTACGTGCATTTTTTTGCTAATAGGGTTATTTTGCTAATATTGCCATAACAAAATACCACAGTCTCAGCAACTTAAACAACAGAAGTTTATTTCCTCACAGCTTTGGAGACTGGAATTCCAAGATCAAGGTGCTAGTACATTGGGTTTCTTCTGAGGCCTCTCTTCTTGGCTTGCAGCTAGTCACCTTCTTCTTGTGTCTTCATACGATCTTTCTTCTGTGTATGTGCTTCTGGTGTCTTTCCAAGCACCCAGATTTTCCCTTTATATGAGAACACCATTAAAATTGAACTAGGACCCACCTTCATTGCCTCATTTTAACTCAATTGCCTATCTAAAGGCCCTGTTTCCAGTAATATCTCATTCCGAAGTACTGAGGGTTAGTGTTTTAGCATGTGAACTTTGGGGAGAAGAGACACAGTTCAGCCCATACTACTAAAAAACCATAGAGAAATAGATTCCCTATTTCTCACAATAGATTCACAAGAGATAATGTCTTATATTGTCATCAAATGAAGCTAGAGCAACACTAGAGTCTGTGCCTGGAGATTAAGCCATTTATGGTCAGTGTTTTTTTTTTTTCTTTTTTGCTTGTGTGTTGCTCCGAAGAAAAATCCTAAAGTTACTTCCTTAAAAAATAATTCCTATTGATGCTATTTTTCTATTCTACTCAATGAGACAACTAATCCAAAATTATAGGTGAAAGTCTGGCCAGTGTTGGGGTGATTCATTTCTTGTAGCCATCTACACTTGTCAGGAAAATTGCCCGCTCACCCAAGAATTCATGGTTGTCTGGATAATCTCAACAAAGTGTAGGGGAACCCACAACCCTGATGTCTGATGCTCACTGTCTCCCTTGTAACTACTGCAGATTCCAGTGAGAAACCACTTTCATGTATGTGTTCTTTCTTTGTGTCATTAAAACATCATTCTGTTTTTCTTTTCAACAGTATGCTTTGTCTTACATGTCATGTTGAAAGAGGAAAAATGGATGCTCCCTGATATTTTTAAGTAAATCTAATTTGTGGCCTGGCCTTAGCTTGCATCTCTTTCAACTGCATCTTGTTAACATTCTCTTCTCAGGAATTGATGGGTACAATCTCAGTTCAGACCTCTGTCTTTCTGTCTTTAATTTGAGAATGCATCATTTGTTTGCCTTCAGCATTTGTTCTTAGAATTGTTTCTTCTAGAATGACATGGACACAGATCCCCATAATCCTAATCCTAACCCCACAATTTCTACCCACTTGATTTCCAGGCAACACACACACACACACACGTGTGTGTGTGTGTGTGTGTGTGTACGTATGTATATATGTATATATATATCTACAAAAGTAAGAAAGGGGAAAAGGCAAACATTATTTTGACCACCTTACAAATCTGTACTTTATCTCCCAACATCTAAAATTGTTTATTTATCAGAATATCTGTAGCCAAAAGATATTCCTTGAAATATCAGGTCATGCAGTTTCCTCATAGCATCACATCTCTCCATTCAGCAAACATTTTGAGTGTTTACTGTATGTCTGTCATTTTCTTGGTATGGACAGATGCTGACCATAAGAATAAAAACATTTTTGACATCCTTTGTCAAAAATATACATGGTGAATCTTGTATTCAGTGACATGATTTATAGTTAGAAAAGATAATTGTTAAGTATTTAAGAAATAATTTTAATTGAAAAATTATTTTGGCTTATCTTCACCCAGTTTTAATATCGATGAAAAATATCTTCTTTTTTGCGCACTGTGATTTATATATACACATGCACACATAATATGGTATTTATCATGCTTCTGCTGTGAAGAAATGTAAACACCACCATTCTCAGCTTAAATTTTCCAGCCATTTAACTTGATGGTCATTCCATGTTTAGAAACACCAAGCATGCCAAATTTAATGTTTTGACAGAAATACAACATTTGCTATTTGTTGGTGTGATCATCTATCTGAAATTTGAAATATCTTTTCTACATATAAAGAAATTATATAAGCATCATCAACATTATACTAGGCACACATACATATAGAAATGGCCTGCGATCTAGAACACACAGTGTTCCATTCTTACTCCATTTCTGATTCTCTGAAAACCTGCATTTGTTGTGGCTTATAACTATTGCGACAAATTAAAGTCTGCACTAAACAATAGATTCGGGAGGGGCGGAGCAAGATGGCCGAATAGGAACAGCTCCAGTCTCCACCTCCCAGCGCCAGCGACACAGAAGACCGGTGATTTCTGCATTTTCAACTGAGGTACTGGGTTCATCTCACTGGGGAGTGCCGGACGATCGGCGCTGGTCAGCTGCTGCAGCCCGACCAGCGAGAGCTGAAGCAGGGCGAGGCATCGCCTCACCTGGGAAGCGCAAGGGGGAAGGGAATCCCTTTCCCTAGCCAGGGGAACTGAGACACACAACACCTGGAAAATCGGGTAACTCCCACCCCAATATTGCGCTTTAAGCAAACAGGCACACCAGGAGATCAGATCCCACACCTGGCCGGGAGGGTCCCACGCCCACGGAGCCTCCCTCATTGCTAGCACAGCAGTCTGTGATCTACCGGCAAGGCAGCAGCGAGGCTGGGGGAGGGGCGCCCACCATTGCTGAGGCTTAAGTAGGTAAACAAAGCTGCTGGGAAGCTCCAACTGGGTGGAGCTCACAGCAGCTCAAGGAAACCTGCCTGTCTCTGTAGACTCCACCTCTGGGGACAAGGCACAGCTACACAACAACAACAACAACAAAAAAAAAGCAGCAGAAAGCTCTGCAGATGCAAACGACTCTGTCTGACAGCTTTGAAGAGAGCAGTGGATCTCCCAACACGGAGGTTGAGATCTGAGAAGGGACAGACTGCCTGCTCAAGTGGGTCCCTGACCCCTGAGTAGCCTAACTGGGAGACATCCCCCACTAGGGGCAGTCTGACACCCCACACCTCACAGGGTGGAGTACACCCCTGAGAGGAAGCTTCCAAAGCAAGAATCAGACAGGTACACTCGCTGTTCAGAAATATTCTATCTTCTGCAGCCTCTGCTGCTGACTCCCAGGCAAACAGGGTCTGGAGTGGACCTCAAGCAATCTCCAACAGACCTACAGCTGAGGGTCCTGACTGTTAGAAGGAAAACTATCAAACAGGAAGGACACCTACACCAAAACCCCATCAGTACATCACCATCATCAAAGACCAGAGGCAGATAAAACCACAAAGATGGGGAAAAAGCAGGGCAGAAAAGCTGGAAATTCAAAAAATAAGAGCACATATCCCCCGGCAAAGGAGCGCAGCTCATCGCCAGCAACGGATCAAAGCTGGACGGAGAATGACTTTGACGAGATGAGAGAAGAAGGCTTCAGTCCATCAAATTTCTCAGAGCTAAAGGAGGAATTACGTACCCAGCGCAAAGAAACTAAAAATCTTGAAAAAAAAGTGGAAGAATTGACGGCTAGAGTAATTAATGCAGAGAAGGTCATAAACGAAATGAAAGAGATGAAAACCATGACACGAGAAATACGTGACAAATGCACAAGCTTCAGTAACCGACTCGATCAACTGGAAGAAAGAGTATCAGCGATTGAGGATCAAATGAATGAAATGAAGCGAGAAGAGAAACCAAAAGAAAAAAGAAGAAAAAGAAATGAACAAAGCCTGCAAGAAGTATGGGATTATGTAAAAAGACCAAATCTACGTCTGATTGGGGTGCCTGAAAGTGAGGGGGAAAATGGAACCAAGTTGGAAAACACTCTTCAGGATATCATCCAGGAGAACTTCCCCAACCTAGTAGGGCAGGCCAACATTCAAATCCAGGAAATACAGAGAACGCCACAAAGATACTCCTCGAGAAGAGCAACCCCAAGACACATAATTGCCAGATTCACCAAAGTTGAAATGAAGGAAAAAATCTTAAGGGCAGCCAGAGAGAAAGGTCGGGTTACCCACAAAGGGAAGCCCATCAGACTCACAGCAGATCTCTCGGCAGAAACTCTCCAAGCCAGAAGAGAGTGGGGGCCAATATTCAACATTCTTAAAGAAAAGAATTTTAAACCCAGAATTTCATATCCAGCCAAACTAAGTTTCATAAGTGAAGGAGAAATACAATCCTTTACAGATAAGCAAATGCTTAGAGATTTTGTCACCACCAGGCCTGCCTTACAAGAGACCCTGAAGGAAGCACTCAACATGGAAAGGAACAACCGGTACCAGCCATTGCAAAAACATGCCAAAATGTAAAGACCATCAAGGCTAGGAAGAAACTGCATCAACTAACGAGCAAAATAACCAGTTAATATCATAATGGCAGGATCAAGTTCACACATAACAATCTTAACCTTAAATGTAAATGGACTAAATGCTCCAATGAAAAGACACAGACTGGCAAACTGGATAAAGAGTCAAGACCCATCAGTCTGCTGTATTCAGGAGACCCATCTCACATGCAGAGACATACATAGGCTCAAAATAAAGGGATGGAGGAAGATTTACCAAGCAAATGGAGAACAAAAAAAAGCGGGGGTTGCAATCCTAGTCTCTGATAAAACAGACTTTAAACCATCAAAGATCAAAAGAGACAAAGAAGGCCATTACATAATGGTCAAGGGATCAATTCAACAGGAAGAGCTAACTATCCTAAATATATATGCACCCAATACAGGAGCACCCAGATTCATAAAGCAAGTCCTTAGAGACTTACAAAGAGACTTAGACTCCCATACAATAATAATGGGAGACTTCAACACTCCACTGTCAACATTAGACAGATCAACAAGACAGAAAGTTAACAAGGATATCCAGGAATTGAACTCATCTCTGCAGCAAGCAGACCTAATAGACATCTATAGAACTCTCCACCCCAAATCAACAGAATATACATTCTTCTCAGCACCACATCGTACTTACTCCAAAATTGACCATATAATTGGAAGTAAAGCACTCCTCAGCAAATGTACAAGAACAGAAATTATGACAAACTGTCTCTCAGACCACAGTGCAATCAAACTAGAACTCAGGACTAAGAAACTCAATCAAAACCGCTCAACTACATGGAAACTGAACAATCTGCTCCTGAATGACTACTGGGTACATAACGAAATGAAGGCAGAAATAAAGATGTTCTTTGAAACCAATGAGAACAAAGATACAACATACCAGAATCTCTGGGACACATTTAAAGCAGTGTGTAGAGGGAAATTTATAGCACTAAATGCCCACAAGAGAAAGCAGGAAAGATCAAAAATTGACACTCTAACATCGCAATTAAAAGAACTAGAGAAGCAAGAGCAAACACATTCCAAACCTAGCAGAAGGCAAGAAATAACTAAGATCAGAGCAGAACTGAAGGAGATAGAGACACAAAAAACCCTCCAAAAAATCAATGAATCCAGGAGTTGGTTTTTTGAAAAGATCAACAAAATTGACAGACCACTAGCAAGACTAATAAAGAAGAAAAGAGAGAAGAATCAAATCGACGCAATTAAAAATGATAAAGGGGATATCACCACTGACCCCACAGAAATACAAACTACCATCAGAGAATACTATAAACACCTCTATGCAAATAAACTGGAAAACCTAGAAGAAATGGATAATTTCCTGGACACTTACACTCTTCCAAGACTAAACCAGGAAGAAGTTGAATCCCTGAATAGACCAATAGTAGGCTCTGAAATTGAGGCAATAATTAATAGCCTACCAACCAAAAAAAGTCCAGGACCAGATGGATTCACAGCTGAATTCTACCAGAGGTATAAGGAGGAGTTGGTACCATTCCTTCTGAAACTATTCCAATCAATAGAAAAAGAGGGAATCCTCCCTAACTCATTTTATGAGGCCAACATCATCCTGATACCAAAGCCTGGCAGAGACACAACAAAAAAAGAGAATTTTAGACCAATATCCCTGATGAACATCGATGCAAAAATCCTCAATAAAATACTGGCAAACCGGATTCAACAACACATCAAAAAGCTTATCCACCATGATCAAGTGGGCTTCATCCCTGGGATGCAAGGCTGGTTCAACATTCGCAAATCAATAAACATAATCCAGCATATAAACAGAACCAAAGACAAGAACCACATGATTATTTCAATAGATGCAGAAAAGGCTTTTGACAAAATTCAACAGCCCTTCATGCTAAAAACGCTCAATAAATTCGGTATTGATGGAACGTACCTCAAAATAATAAGAGCTATTTATGACAAACCCACAGCCAATATCATACTGAATGGGCAAAAACTGGAAAAATTCCCTTTGAAAACTGGCACAAGACAGGGATGCCCTCTCTCACCACTCCTATTCAACATAGTGTTGGAAGTTCTGGCTAGGGCAATTAGGCAAGAGAAAGAAATCAGGGGTATTCAGTTAGGAAAAGAAGAAGTCAAATTGTCCCTGTTTGCAGATGACATGATTGTATATTTAGAAAACCCCATTGTCTCAGCCCAAAATCTCCTTAAGCTGATAAGCAACTTCAGCAAAGTCTCAGGTTACAAAATTAATGTGCAAAAATCACAAGCATTCTTATACACCAATAACAGACAAACAGAGAGCCAAATCATGAATGAACTTCCATTCACAATTGCTTCAAAGAGAATAAAATACCTAGGAATCCAACTTACAAGGGATGTAAAGGACCTCTTCAAGGAGAACTACAAACCACTGCTCAGTGAAATCAAAGAGGACACAAACAAATGGAAGAACATACCATGCTCATGGATAGGAAGAATCAATATCGTGAAAATGGCCATACTGCCCAAGGTAATTTATAGATTCAATGCCATCCCCATCAAGCTACCAATGAGTTTCTTCACAGAATTGGAAAAAACTGCTTTAAAGTTCATATGGAACCAAAAAAGAGCCCGCATCTCCAAGACAATCCTAAGTCAAAAGAACAAAGATGGAGGCATCACGCTACCTGACTTCAAACTATACTACAAGGCTACAGTAACCAAAACAGCATGGTACTGGTACCAAAACAGAGATATAGACCAATGGAACAGAACAGAGTCCTCAGAAATAATACCACACATCTACAGCCATCTGATCTTTGACAAACCTGAGAGAAACAAGAAATGGGGAAAGGATTCCCTATTTAATAAATGGTGCTGGGAAAATTGGCTAGCCATAAGTAGAAAGCTGAAACTGGATCCTTTCCTTACTCCTTATACGAAAATTAATTCAAGATGGATTAGAGACTTAAATGTTAGACCTAATACCATAAAAACCCTAGAGGAAAACCTAGGTAGTACCATTCAGGACATAGGCATGGGCAAAGACTTCATGTCTAAAACACCAAAAGCAACGGCAGCAAAAGCTAAAATTGACAAATGGGATCTCATTAAACTAAAGAGCTTCTGCACAGCAAAAGAAACTACCATCAGAGTGAACAGGCAACCTACAGAATGGGAGAAAATTTTTGCAATCTACTCATCTGACAAAGGGCTAATATCTAGAACCTACAAAGAACTCAAACAAATTTACAAGAAAAAAACAAACAACCCCATCAAAAAGTGGGCAAAGGATATGAACAGACATTTCTCAAAAGAAGACATTCATACAGCCAACAGACATATGAAAAAATGCTCATCATCACTGGCCATCAGAGAAATGCAAATCAAAACCACAATGAGATACCATCTCACACCAGTTAGAATGGCGATCATTAAAAAGTCAGGAAACAACAGGTGCTGGAGAGGATGTGGAGAAATAGGAACACTTTTACACTGTTGGTGGGATTGTAAACTAGTTCAACCATTACGGAAAACAGTATGGCGATTCCTCAAGGATCTAGAACTAGATGTACCATATGACCCAGCCATCCCATTACTGGGGATATACCCAAAGGATTATAAATTATGCTGCTATAAAGACATATGCACACGTATGTTTATTGCAGCACTATTCACAATAGCAAAGACTTGGAATCAACCCAAATGTCCATCAGTGACAGATTGGATTAAGAAAATGTGGCACATATACACCATGGAATACTATGCAGCCATAAAAAAGGATGAGTTTGCGTCCTTTGTAGGGACATGGATGCAGCTGGAAACCATCATTCTTAGCAAACTATCACAAGAACAGAAAACCAAACACCGCATGTTCTCACTCATAGGTGGGAACTGAACAATGAGATCACTTGGACTCAGGAAGGGGAACATCACACACCGGGGCCTATCATGGGGAGGGGGGAGGGGGGAGGGATTGCATTGGGAGTTATACCTGATGTAAATGACGAGTTGATGGGTGCAGTAGACCAACATGGCACAAGTATACATATGTAACAAACCTGCACGTTATGCACATGTACCCTACAACTTAAAGTATAATAATAATAAATAAATTTAAAAAAAAAAAAAAAACAATAGATTCACGAGAGATAAGTGTTTTATATTGTCATCAAATGTCAGTTTGAATCTGGAGCAACACTAGAGGCTGTGCCTGGAGATTAATTTAAGCCATTTGTGGTCAGTGATTCATTGTTCTTGTCTAAGAAACAATGACATATTGAAAAATGAACTGATTCTCTCCCTCTCTCTCTCTCTGTTTCTTTGATTCATTGTACTAGCCTTTTGTCTCTCCTTCATATTTAATTAGTTACATTGCAATAAGCAGAGAATGAACTTGATTCTTCTAGTAATTTTGTTCTATTTGTCAATCTACTTAGTGTGTATTTAAAAGATACCGATTTCAGTACAAGAATCATGTCAAAACCATTTGGCATTGAATCAATTTATCAAATGTATATCAAATACTTTTTCTAACTGAAAAATATGTACAGATCGGGCCAAACTGACACTGGAAAAAGGATATAGGAACAAATTATTTGTTAATAAATGAAAAGATAATTTGTGTTTTAGATTATTTCATATACAGTATTTTTCTGTAAGAATTATAATTAAGAATTTTAAAAATAATGTTGATGTTTTAAATAAATACCTCAAAAAGAGCAATTTAAAAGATAATTGAAATTCTTCACAAAAACTGTGTTGCTTAGAAGCATCTTCTTAAGACCAGAACTTAATGAAAAATAATGTAGCAATAATATTTTATATTCACTAGCACTTGTCAAATTTTAAAGCATATTCATAATCATTTCCATTCAAGTAGAAGATAGTCATTGCACTCTACAATTTTCAAAAAAATTAAGTGTGTGGTTTCTCAACATCATATGCAATTTAAATTCAACCTAATGACATCAACTGGAAAAGAAAAAGATGTTCGTGTGATTTTCCTTTATATCTTTTTCATTATTGAGCAAGAACCATCATATTCTTTAACACTGAGCAAATATATCAGACTCACTAAAAAGTAGAAAAATCTAAAAATGGATAACCCATAAATGCATATACTAATAACCCATAAATGCATTGGTTAATACTGGTTTATAGATCATTATTTTAAAGAGAACCCTAAAATTCTGAAAGGACATTCCCTACCTACCATTGCACCTTTATGTCCTAAACTCCAAACATCACTGCTACCAAGTCAGATGGAATTACTGGATTTAGATGGTAGTTTTCTCTTTCTGGAATATGGACTTAAAATATTATATTAGAGTACAGATTATGTTAAAGGTAACATCATAATACTATATATTGCTTAAATGTTTGTGTGTTTTATTTAGGAAGTTTACTTTTGAAATGAATATAGTATATGTAGTTCACATCGGAACCAACCAAAAGCACTAACACAATGCACTATACGATAAAATCCTTGTGTTTTATTAAATATACACTTGAGCACATATTTCAAATATTGTCAGTATAGTCCAATGTCTGCCAGTTGGTGCAGTTGCTAAATGTAAAGTTTATCTATTTGATCTTTAAATTTGTTTAATAATTAAGGATTATGTTTTGTTCATTTTATAACAAGGACAGAACATGAAATAAATTGTTTTTAATTTTATGAAACCCAAACATCAATTGCTTATAAAAATAATGCACTCTTGACTAGGTGATCCTAGTTTGTACTCTTCCAATATATCAGCAATTGTTTTATTAATGGCTCACCTTTAGAGTCTTTACAAAGCATTTAACTTAGCTTTCTAAAACTGAGGTTAAAAATCAGCCATCCCTTGCTATTTATAAATTCCACTTGTGAGAGGAGACATGTCCAGGAAGTCTGAGGGGTGGGCCAAGGACATTAAACATCATCACATGTATGCTTAGTGTTGGTATTTATTAGACAATTAATATGTATTAGCTCTCCTTAATTCTTGGACCTAAGTGTTTACGGGTGAAAACATCACAACACTCTCCTAAGTTTAATTTATATCAGCATCATTTTACAGACTAGGATTACAAACAACCAATTTTGGAAGTCTATATAAACGCTGCCTATAGAAAAATAAAATCCTTGCATTTCTAGCTCTCCAAGCGTTATCTTGCCATCAGGCAGCCTTAGGATTTTTGGTTTTGATTTGTCTTACTTTTGTGTATTCACATCTGAAGGAAGTTATTTTTTGAACTTCTACTTACAAGATAATTTTGATGAAAAGATTTATTTAATCAATGGTCTTATAATTCACGAAGAACAAGTTGAAGCTGGACATTCAGGTTCAGGATGCTGGTATTATTTCATCTCCCTTCTCCTTTCATCACACAGGTGTGCATACATGATAGAATGAATTAACCAATATTCCCAGGTAATAATTTTAGATATTTTCTGATTGAATGTAGTATACACATATTCAATTTTGATTACTAAACATCTTCCTTACAAACCCATTAACTTTTTCTTATATGTAATCAATAGTGAACAAAAGTAAGATTTCTCAGAGGAATTATTGTAATGATTTGGAACTAGTTATGTATCTAAGTATCATCTTGGGCATAATTTTTACTGATCACAAGGTAAAACATGATTTTTAATTAAAAGGCATTAGTTTTAAGAGAAATTTTAGGTTCACAGCAAATTTAAGAGGAAGACATAGAGATTTCCCACATATCGCCTACCCCACATATGAGCAGCCTCCCCTCTTGCCAACAACTCCCATTAAGAGTGGTACATTTGTTACAATCGACAAACCTACATTGATATTTCATAATCACCTGAAGTCCATAGTTTACATAGGGCTGACTATTGATCTTGTATCTTTCATGGGTTTGGACAAATGTATAATGACATGTATCCAGCAAAGCAGTATCTTACAGAGCAGTTTCCTGGCCCTGGAAATCCACTGTATTTCACCTGCTTATCACTTCCTCCTCCCACACCCTGGCAACCACTGCTTCCCAAGGCTATAAACATCCCTGTGCAGTGATACCTCTGTGTGGACGTAAGTTTTCAACTCTTTTGGGTAAATACAAAGGAATTCAACTGCTGGGTTATATAACATGATCTTTTTTTAAACCAAATAGTCTATGGTTTCAGAAATTTTCTCTTTCAGAAAAAAATTTGGTTCAGAAAAATAATACTACATTTTATGTATACACCTGTTTTAAGAACCAATATCACAAATAGGCATCATATGTGATTTAATGTCCTGGTTTGTGACAGTCTTTAAGACAATCAGTTAACTGATTTTTAAATAAATTTGAAAGCCCTTTTTGATAGTTATGGAATTCAATAATGCTTACACTTTAATACAAATGGAATTAAATCTCATTTTAAATAGAATGACCCCAACAGTTTAATGAAAATAAACTTGGATACAAGTTTTAGCCTTCTGGTGGAATTCTGCCAGAAAAGCTTTCACTAGATAACAATCACTGTAATTATAATAGCAACTGACAATGGCTTAAACATGACCCACACACATCCTTCTAAAATCACAAAGCTCTTAAACGATAACATCGTCAATGACAGGGTTACGGGTACGACTGTAAAAACCCAGGGTGAGAAGAAAAGGAAAAGCAAGTGGCTCATACTAAGAAGACCATCAAACCTGCTGGGATAATTTAGATAATTAATTTTGTCCTTGAATTGAAAATGTTCTTTTAAATTTGATGTATTTTCTACTCTTTTTAATTTTACTTATAATTTTAGAAAAGTTGAGTGATATAACTGATTTGAAATTAAGCATAAGTGTCATTTTGATGTGGACCCTTGCTTGATATTCCTTTGGTTTATATTATTAAAAACTAGCAATCAACTGAAATATTTTAAAAGAAATTTTACAATTCCAGTAGTAGATGCTTTATTAAATCAATGTATAGATGTAGTTATGTTTCTTACTAAAGTTAAATCATATTCACTATATATGCATGTAAACGTGTATACAGTATGTGTATATGTGTGCACATGTATCATACACATGTATACACTCATACATTTACATAAATACACATATAGGTATACACATATACATAACATAAATACACATATATGTATACACATATACATAACATAAATACACATATATGTATACACATATACATAACATAAATACACATATATGTATTGAGTATAACCAAACATCTATGCTGCTTGGGAATTTGAATAAGTATGAAGAGTGAATAATTAGACATAAAAATGTAAATTAATTGAAACACAAATGTTGACTACACAAAGTCCAAGGTAAGAATTTCAGCAGTGAGCTGTTTAGGTGTTTGTAAGTTGTCCAAGACTACAAATTGAATCATTGGTGTTTCTGGGAGGAAACATAGCTTTTGCTGTGATATAGAATACTGCTCTGAATTTGTCATTTAATAATCAGATAATACTTGCTATTTCCAAAAAAAAAAAAAAAAAATCCTATGCTCAAATATTGCTATAAAATAGGAAACTAGAGTGGAAAAGTCAAGAATGGAATCAATGCCCCCAGTTAAGCAGTTAATCACTCATAAGGTCTAGTTAGTACGACCAAGACCCTGCTTTTTTAGTATCTCTTATTAAAATAAATGAAAAACATCAAAGTAAAGTCAACCTTATACAAAGGAGAAATAATTGAATTCTATCTACTCTTCAGACCTTAGTAATTGAAGCATTGCTTCACTTTCTAATTTGGATAACCTCATTAACTGTTTTCTACCTTATGCCTTTTCATGTTCCATGAGCTCTTTATCAAATGCAATCCTATCTTTTCTGGCATTCTATACTTTTCAACATGATTTTTAAATCGCCACATAAAAATGCCTTCCCAATTAATTTTGCCCCATTCTGATGTCTCGCTTCATTCAGCATTTACATTCCATGTTACTTTACATATACTATTGTGTTTTTAAATTGTTCTTAATTAGAAAATCTATTGAATCACTAACGAATTATTTTTTATTATTTACTATTTAAAATACACATGCTTATTAATAATTTGCGTTAGTTCGTTTTCACGCTGCTGATAAAAACATACCCGAAACTGGAAGTAAAAAGATATTTAATTGGACTTACAGTTCCACATGGCCAGGGAGGCCTCAGAATCATGGCAGGACGTGAAAGGCACTTTTTACATGGTGACAGCAAGGGAAAAATGAGGAAGAAGCAAAAGTAGAAACGCCTGATAAACCCATCAGATTTCGTGAGACTTACTCACTATAACAAGAATAGCACCGTAAAGATTGGCCTCCATGATTCAATTACCTCCCCCTGGGTCCCTCCCACAACATGTGGGAATTCTGGGAGATACAACTCATGTGATTTGGGTGAGACACAGTCAAAGCATGTAATAATTATTTAGCATCATAAAACAAAGGCATTGCATTTAAAAATGAGTTAATTTTTCTTTTTACTAGAAATGTTAGAATAAATTCTATCTTAACAGCTACACAATTTTGATGATCAGCTTTTCTAGAATTTAAGGATAATTATTTCTAACATATAAGTACTTCTTGAAAGAACAGAACCAATTTTGAAAACTAAGTTTAAACATACTAAACTTAGTGGTTAAATTTTTTTTCTGGGAACATCTCAAACTGCTTCTATTAGTATCAATATGTGTACATATGTTTGCAAGTAAAGCCAAAGTTAGACCTTATAGTAGTCTTTCTTGTATTTTTTTTAATTTTTAATTTTTGTGATTGCATAGTAGGTTTATATATTTATAGATGACACAAGACATTTTGATACAGGCATACAACATATAATAATTACATCAAGATAAATGGATATCCATCCCCTCAAGCATTTACCCTTTCTTTGTGTTAAAAACAATCCAATCATACTCTTAAAGTTTTTTTTTTTTTTTAATTTGCAATAATATCGTTGGCTGTAGTCACCCTGTTGAGCTGTCAAATAGTAGGCCTTATCCATTCTATCAAAGTGTATTTTTGTGCCCTTAACCATTCCCACTCCCCCACCACCCCTACTGTCTTTCCCAGTCCCCAGTAACCTTCATTCTATTCTCTATCTCTATTAGTTCAATTGTCTTAATTTTTAGCTCACACAAGTAAGTGAGAACATGCCAAGTTTATCTTTCTGTGCTTGGCACATCATTTCATTTAATATAATGACCTTCAGTTCCATTCACGTTATTGCAAATAACAGGATCTCATTGGTTTTTATGGTTCAACGGTACCCTATTATGTATATGTACCATATTTTCTTTGTCCATCCATCTGTTGACAAACACTTAGGTTGCATTCAAATCCTGGCTATTGTGAATAGTCCTGCAATAAATATAGGAGTGAAGACATTTTTTAATATACTGATTTCCTTTATTTTGGCATATACCTAGCAGTAGAATTACTGGATCTTATGGTAGTTCCATTTTTAGTTTTTTGAGGAAACTCCAAACTGTTCTCCATAATGGTTGTACTGATTTACATTTACAACAGTATGAAGGTTCCCTTTTCTCCAGCATTTGTTATTTCCTGTCTTTTGGGTAAAAGCCATTTTAACTGGGGTGAGATAATATCTCATTGTAGCTTTGATTTCCATTTTTCTGATGATCAGAGATGTTGAGCATCTTTTCATATACCTGTTTGCCATTTGCATGTCCTCTTTTGAGAAATGTCTATTCAGATCTTTTGGCCGTCTTTAATCTAATTATTTGATTTTTTTCCTAGAGAGTTGATTGAGCTCTTTTTATATTCTAGTTGAAAGATGAATAGTTTGCCAATATTTTCTCCCATTCTGTGCATTGCCTCTTCACTTTGTTGATTGTTTGCGTTGCTGTGTAGAAGCTTTTTAACTTGGTGTGATCCCAGTTGTCCATTTTTACTTTGGTTGCCTATGTTTGTAGGGTGTTACTCTAGAAATATTTGCCCACTCCAACGTCCTGGAGAATTTCCTCAATGTTTTCTTGTAGTAATCTTATAGTTTGAGGTCTTAGATTTAGGTCTTTAATCCATTTTGATTTGATTTTTGTGTATGGTGAGAGATCATGGTCTAGTCTCATTCTTCTGCATATAAATATCCAGCTTTCCCAACATCATTTAATGAAGAGACTGTCCTTTATCTAATGATGTTCTTGATATCTTAGTCGAGAATGAGTGCACTGTAAAAGTAAGAATTTGTTTCTGGTTTCTCTATTCTGTTTCAGTGGTTTATGTGTCTATTATTATGCTGGTACCATGCTGTTTTGATTACTATAGCTCTGAAGTATACACTGAAGTAAAGTAATTCTTTCTGTTTTTTTTTTCTTTTTGCGCAGGATAGCTTTGGCTATTCTGGTTTTTTTGGTTGTTTGTTTGTTTTTGTTTTGGTTTTGTTCCATATACATTTTTGGATTTTCCTTTCTACTTCTGTGAAGAATGTCATTGGTATTTTGACAAGGACTGCATTGAATCTGTAGGTTGCTTTGGATAGTATGGACATTTTAATAATATTGATTTTTCCAATTCATTAACAGAATATCTCCATTTTTTGTGTCCCCTTCAATTTATTTCACAAATTTTTAAAATTTATTTTTCTTTTTAATTTCTTTTAATTTTCTAAACTTTTATCTTAAGTTCAGAGGTCCATATGCAGGTTTGTTACACAGGTAAACTTGTATCATGGGGGTTTGTTTTACAGATTATTTCATCATCCAGGTATTAAGCCTGGTACCCATTAAGTATTTTTCTTGATCCTCTCCCTCTTCCACCCAGCAACCCCCAAGAAGCCCCAGTATGTGTTGTTCCTCTCTAAATGTCTGGTGTTTTCTCATCATTTAGCTCCCACTTGTACATGAGAATATGTCGTATTTGATTTTCTGTTCCTGTGTTAGTTTGCTAAGGGTAATGACCTCCAGCTCCATCCATGTCCCTGCAAAGGACATTATCTCTCTTTTTTTTTTTTAATGGCTGGATAGTATTCCATGGCATTTAGGTTGATTCCATGTCTTTGCTATTCTGAATAGTGTTGCAATGAACATCTGTGTGCATGTCTTTATAACAGAATGATTTATATTCCTTTGGATATAGGCCCAGTAATAGGATTTCTGGGTCAAACGGCATTATTCTCTTTAGGCTTTTGAGAAATCACCACATTGTCTTCTTCCACAATGGCTGAACTAATTTACACTCTTTCTAATAAAGTATATATCTTCTTCACAGCCTAGCCAGAATCTGTTATTTTCTGACTTTTTAATAATAACCATTCTGAGTTGCATGAGATGGTAGCTCATTGTGGCTTTTATTTGCATTTTCTCTAATAATCAGTGATGTTAAGCTTTTTTTCATATGATTGTTGGCTGCATCGATAACTTATTTTGAAAAGTGTCTGTTTATATTTTTTGCTCATTTTTTAATCAGTTTATTTGGGATTTTTTTCTTGTAAATTTGTTTAAGTTCTTTACAGATGTTGGATATTAGACCTTTGTCAGGTGCATAGTTTACAAAAATTTTCTCTCATTCTGTAGGTTGTCTGTTTAGTATGTTAATAGTTTCCTTTGTTGTGTGTAGCAGCTCTTTAGTTTAATTAGATCCCATTTGTCAATTTTTGCTTTTGCTGCAATTTCTTTGCCGTCTTTGTCATGAAATCTTTGCTTGTGCCTAGGTCCTGAGTGGTATTGCCTAGGTTGTCTTCCAGGGTCTTTATAGTTTTGGTTTTTACATTTAAGTCTTTAATCCATCTTGAGTTTATTTTTTGTTTATAGTGTAAGGAAGTGGTCCACTTTCAATCTTCTGCATATGACTAGCCAGTTATCACAGCACAATTTATTGAATAAGGAATCATTTCCCCATTGCTTGTTTTTGTCAGGTTTGTTGAAGATCAGATGGCTGTAGGTGTGTGGCCTTATTTCTAGGTTCTTTATTCTATTCCATTGTTCTATGTGTCTGTTCTTGTACCAGTACCATGCTGAACAGGCAAAAGTTGGACGCATTCCCCTTAAAAACTGGCGCAAGACAAGGATGTTGAATTTTATTAACATCCCTTCACAATAAAAATCCTTTTTCAAGCATTTTGTTGTCCTTCATTCTGTTGATACGATGTATCACCTTTACTATTTGTGTATGTTGAATCATGCTTGCATTTCTGGAGTAAATCCCAGTTTGTTATGATGAATGATCTTTTTATTGTTGAATTTGGTTTGCTAGTGTTTTGTTGAGTATTTTTGCATCAATGTTCATCATTTTGGCCTTTTTTTTGTATTTTTGATGTGTCTGTCTCATTTTAGTATCAGGGTACAGGCCTCATAGAATGAGTTTGGAAGTATTCCTTCCTCCTATGTTTTTCAGAACAGTTTGAGTAGGATTGATATTAGTTCTTTAAATTTTTGGTAAAATTCAGCAGTGAAGGCATCAGGTCCTGAGCTTTACTTTGCTGGAAGACTTTTTATTTGATCTCATTATTTGCTATCGGTCTATTCAAGTTTTCAAATTATTCATGGTTCAATCTTTGCAGGTTGCATATGTCTAAGAATTTATCCATCTCATCTAGATTTTCCAATTTCTTGGCATGTAGTTGCTCATAGTAACCTCTAATGATCCTTTGGATTTCTGCAGTATTTATTGTAATGTCTCTTTTTTCATCTCTGGTTTTATTTACTTGGGTCTTCCTTTTTTTTTCTCTTAGTTACATCTGGCTAAATGTCAATTTTATGTTTTCAGAAAACCAACTTTTCATGTCATTAATCTTTTATATTGTTCTCTTCATTTCAATTTTATTTCTACTCTGAACTTAATTTTTTTTTTCTACTAACTTTGGGTCAATTTATTTGCTCTTGCTTTTCTAGTTCTTTAAGATGCATCATTAGGTTGCTTATTTTTAGTAGAACTTTTTCTACTTTTTAAATGTAGGTGCTTATACCTATAATTTTTCCTATTAATACTGCTTTCACTGTATTACATTGGTTGTAGTATGCTCTGTCCATTGTTTTGTCTCACAAAATTTTTTAATTTCTTCCTTTATTTCTTCACTGACTCATCAGTCATTCAGGAGCATATTGATAATTTCCATGTGTTTGTATCATTTTCAAAATTCCTCTTGTTATTGATTTCTACTTTTATTGTGGTTAGAGAACATACTTAATACAATTTATTTTTTGGGTTTTTTCAGACATATTTTGTGGCCTAATATATGGTCTATTGTTGAGAATGATCCATGTATTTAGGAGAAGAATGTGTATTCTGCAGCTGTTGGATGAAATGTTCTGTAAATATCTGTTAGGTCCATTTAGTCTATAGTGCAGATTAAGTTCAATTTTTTTTTTTTGTTGATTTTCTGTCTGGATGATCTGCCCAATGCTGAAAGTGGAGTGTGGAAATCTCCTGCTATTTTTGGAGTCTATCTGTCTCTTTAGTCCTAATAATATTTGCTTTATGCATCTAGGGGCTTTAGTGTGAGGTGCATATATATTTACAGTTGTTATATCCTCTTGCTGAATTGACCCCTTTATCATTATATAATGGCCATCTTAGTCTCTTTTTATAGTTTGCATTTTGAAATCTATTTTGGCTGAAATAAATATAGCTATTCCTGTGTCTATGTCTTTCTTCATAGGTGAAGTGTTTTTCTCGTAGGCAACAGATCCCTGGGTCTTGTAATTTTTTTTTTTTTTTTTTTTTTTTTTTGACATGGAGTCTCACTCCGTCACCCAGGCTGGAGTGCAGTGGCGCCATCTCGGCTCACTGCAAGCTCCACTGCCTGGGTTCATGCCATTCTCCTGCCTCAGCCTCCTGAGTAGCTGGGACTACAGGTGCACACACCTGGCTAATTTTTTTGTATTTTTAGTAGAGATACAGTTTCACCATGTTAGGAAAGATGGTCTCAATCTCCTGACCTTGTGATCTGCCCGCCTCATCCTCCCAAAGTGCTGGGATTCCAGGCTTGAGCCACCATGCCCAGCCGGGTCTTATAACTTTAATTATTCAGTCACTCTGTCTTTTCAATGGAATATTCAGTTCATTTACATTCAGTGTTATTACTGATAAGTAAGGACTTACTCCAGCCATTTTGTTATTTGTTTTCTGGTTGCTTTGTGGTCTTTTCTTCTTTCTTTTCTTCCTTCCTGTCTTCCTTTCAGAGAAAGTGATTTTCTCTTGTGGTATGTTCCCATTTCTTACTTTTTATTTTCTCTGTATCTGTTGTAGGTTATTTTGATTTGAGATTTCCATGAGGCGTGCAAACAATATCTTACAACCCATTAGTTTAAGCTGATGACAACTTAGCATTGATTGCATAAACAAACAAGCAGAGAAAACTAATAAAATTTTTATAGTTTAAATTTGTTCCCCTGCTTTTTAACTTTTTTTCTATTTATACCTTATCATACTCTATATCTTGAAAATTTGTTGTAGTCATTATTTTTATCGGTTCACCTTTCAGTCTTTCTACTCAAAATATATGAGTAGTTCACAAACCACAATTACGGAGTTATCATATTCTGTGTTTTTCTGTGTACTTGCTCTTACCAGGGAGTACTGTACTTTCTGATGAGTTGTAATTGCTTATTAACATCCTGTGCTTTCAGATTGAAGATATTCCTTTAGCATTTCTTGTAGGACAGTTCTGGTTTTGATAAAATCCCTCAGCTTTTGTTTGTCTAGAAAAATATTTATTTTTTTCTTTATGTTTGAAGGATATTTTTGCCGGATACGCTATTCTAGGATAAAGGGTTTTTTTTTCATTTTGTTTTGTTTTGTTTTTTCCTTCAGCACTTTAAACATGTCATGCCACTCTCTCCTGGCCTGTAAGGTTTCTGCTGAGAAGTCTACTGTCAGACATATTGGAGCTCCATTTGGTATTACTTGTTTATTTTCTCTTGCTGCTTTTAGGATTCTTTCTTTGTCCTTGACTTTTGAGAGTTCATTAAATGTCTTGAGGTAGTCTTATCTGGATTAAATCCACTTGGTGTTCTACAACCTTCTTGTACATTAGAAGGTTCTTCTTCTTGTACAAAGAAAGAGTATTAATATCTTTCTTTAGGTTTGTAAATTTCTCTGTTATTATCTCTTTGAATAAACTTCTATCCCATCTGTCTCTCTACCTCCTCTTTAAGGCGAATACCCTTTAGATTTGTCCTTTTGAGGCTGTTTTCTGTATCTTGTAGGTATCCTTTATTATTTTTTGGTTTTGTCTCCTCTGACTGTGTATATTCAAATATTCTGTCTTCAAATTCACTGATTCTTTCCTCTGCTTCATCAGTTCTGATGTTAAGACTCTGATGCATTATTCTTTATTAAGTCAATTGCACCTTTCAACTCCATCATTTCTGTTTGATTTTTTTCAATTATTTCAATCTCTTGTTAAACTTTTCCAATAGGATTCTGATTTCTTTCTAACTGTGTTATCTTGAATTTTTTTGAGTTTCCTCAAAATAGCTATTTTGAATTTTTTTTCTGAACAGTCACATATCTCTGTCTTTCCTGGACTAGTCACTGGTGTTTTATTTAGGTTTTTTTTTTTTTTTTTTTTTTTGGTCAGGTCTTGTTTTCCTGGATGGTCTTGACGTTAGCAAACGTTCATTGGTGCCTGGGCCTTGAGAAGTTAGGTATTTATTGTAGTCTTTCCACTCTCGGCTTGTTTGTACACAACTTTATTGGGAAGGATTTCCCCGTAATTGAAGGGACTTGGGTGTTGTGATCTAAGATTTTGGTCACTGCAGCCATATCCGCACTAGGGGGCACCCCAAGTCCAGTTACACTGTGGCTCTTGCAGACTCAGAAGTACTGCTATGGTGGTCTTAGATAAGATATGGAAGAATTATCTGGATTACCAGTCAGAGACTCTTGTTCTCTTCCCTTACTTTCTCCCCCAAATGGAGTCTCTTTCCCTATGTTGAGCTGCCTGAAGGTGGGGAAGGGGTGACACAAGATCCCTTGTGACCACTACCACTATGACTGCACTGTGTCAAACCTGCAGCCAGCACAGCACTGCATGTCCCCCATGCCCTGTTGTAACCACTACCTGGCTACCATCTATATTCACTCAAGGCCCTGGGGCTCTATAATCAGCAGGTGGTGAAGCCAGCCAGCCTTTGCGTCCTTCCCTTCAGGCTTCAAGTTCCCTTCAATCCCAGGTTCATCCAGAGATGCAGTCCAGGAGCCAGGGCTTGAAAGAAGAAAACTTAGGCATCTACTTTGTGCTCTATTCTACTGTGGCCTAGCTGGCATGCAAGTGGCAAGGCAAAGGTGCTTCCCACTGTTCCCTTCCTCCCCTTTCCACAAGCAGAGGCGTCTTCCCTTATGACCACCCCTACCTCACCCCATAGCAAATACTGACTGGATGCCGCTGATGCTCATTCAAGGTCCAACGGCTCTTTAGTTAGATTCTGGTGAATGCTGCCAGGCTTGGGATTCTTACTTCAGGGAAATG
This sequence comes from Theropithecus gelada, assembly GCF_003255815.1. Taxonomy (NCBI): domain Eukaryota; kingdom Metazoa; phylum Chordata; class Mammalia; order Primates; family Cercopithecidae; genus Theropithecus; species Theropithecus gelada. The sequence continues at coordinate 148,872,395 of NC_037670.1, read as the reverse complement.
GACTTCCCTCTGGCCCAGGGCAGGTCCAGCAATGCCAGCTAAGAACCACGACCTTAAATTCATGACCCCAAGAAACTACTTTGTGCTCTACCCGACTGTGTCTGAACTGGTACCTAAGCTGCAAAATAAAGTCAACTTTATGCTTCCCTCTCCTTTTCTCAAGCGAAAGGAGTCCATCCTTATAGCCATCACAGTCGGGAATGTGCTTCATCACACTTGAAACCAGTATGTTTATGAGTCTCACCCAAGACCCACAGCAAGAACTGCCTAGGTACCCACACTGATTATTAAGGACCCAAAGATTCATTAGTCAACAGATAATGAATCCTGCCAAAACTAGGTCCTTCCTTTCAAGACAGCAGGTGCCTTTCTGGCCTATGGTGTATCTAGAAATGTTGTAAAGGAGTTGGACCTCTGGACTCTGTCTGGTACCCTATTCTACTATGGCTGAGCTGGTATCCCACTTGCAAGACAAAGTCCTCTTTATGCTCCTCTCTCCTTTTCTCAAGTGGAGTGAAGAAGTGTCTCCCAGTGCTATGGCTGTGCTGCCTGTGGCTGGGGAAAGGGTGACTGTCACAGCTGGTGTCTCATTAGGTCGTGTGTTCTTCCAAGTCCACTGGCTCTGAGATCAGCACAGCACCAGGACTTGCCCAGGAATTGTAGTCCTTGTGGCTTATACTACCTTTTAAGTTTATTTGGAACTCCAGAGCTGTTTGATCTGTGGTGCTGAGGCTTCCTGGAACTTAGGTTCTGACTGCTGGAATGGGCAATTCCCATCTGGGTAGGGATGGTCTGAATGCTCCCTCCTGGCCACCATCTGAGTTCTGCCCAGTGTTTCTTGCTGTTATGACAGAACAGCAGCACTGAGTTCCAGTGCAAGGTCCCATGATCACTGTGGTCTCCCTCCCCAAAGTGCAGATTCTCTCTCCAGACCACACAGCCTCTGCTGGTGGCGGGGAGGAATGGTGTCAGCAATTTATGACTGTGTTTCCCACCCACTTCAGTGCAGCTTTCAGTGATATGAAGTGAAAACCAAGTACTGTGATCACTCACCCAATGTTTTATTCTCATGAAAGTGTTTTTGTGTGTGGTTGCTCAATTTGGTGTTTCTAAGGGGCAGACAATCAGTGAAAGCGTCTATTTAACCATTTGGCTCCACCTCCTCTCCCCTTCCTGGTTTTAATACACTTCTCAAGCTAACTAAATGAAAGTTTCTCAGCAAAAGCAGTACTTTGCTCCTGGGGGGTATTGTGGAAATTTGTGGTTTTTGGTTGTCACAATGATTAGGGAAGCACCACTTAATGGGAGAATGCTAAAGGTGCTAAATAATGAATAGCACATCATAGTACTTAAAATAAACAAATAGATTAAAAAGTTTCTTTATCACACACTAACACCTATACACAACTTTAAAACATCCCACTGAGCTTTAATATATATGAAAAACCTGCTCGGAATTTTGGCCACTTACAACGTATCTTTGTTTAACATATAACACAAAGATTTTCTACATGACTTTAATTAATAGTAAATTTTCTAGGAATAGGAACTCTTTCCAACTTGAAGGAAGATTTTTTGTATTTTGTTTGAAAATTTATTAGATATTATTCAATGTGTTGGAAAACCACATTACAAACCACACCACCGATCTATATTTGAGTCACTAATGAAATGTTTTCTCTCTCACTTTGCCTTCATAGCCATCATATTCTGTTAATTTTGTATATCATAAGAATCTAACTGCTTTATTTTCTCTTCTTGTGTTGTCATGGCTGAACACTAACACACACACATATCATTTTGTAATAAATAATTGCTTCTATATTTTTCTATTTTATTATTCTTTACAATTTTAAAAATTATGCATGCATATTCTTTATATTGTCCATAAGTTTTATTTTAGGAAAGTAAAGCACTACAAAATATTTGTTATATGAGCAGGACATTGGGCCTAATAAGGTCGAGAGCCACTAGATACAATGGCAATGGCAAGATTGAACCTCCTTGGAGCTTATGAGGTCAACATTTTGCCTTCACAGGTATGGCTTTTCTAACACGGGGATAACCTGGAAAGCTTGTGTTGCATGTGGTGGCTAAGGAGAATAGCAATATAAGGAGTGATTATTGTTAGTCCTGGTAGATTCTATAGGGAATGTGAATATAAATACAAATTATAAACTTACAGGGTTGATCTTTCAGCAAGTTTGCAATGGGGGTCTGGTAGTATTGGGAAAAGATAGAGACTATTGACAGGAGCACCACAAGCTCTCTGGGTTTCGTATACAGACCTTTTAAGGGCAGTAAGGAGGTAGAGAAAAAGGGCTACAAAAATTATATCTAATGTCTCTTCTGTTGTTTTGCTCATGCTTTATACTTTTCAGACTTTCCTATTACTGTCTGCTTATTGTTCTTTATTATCCATCTAGCTAGCTAGCTAGATGATTTTGCTGTTACCTTTTCCAGCAATAGTCTCAATACAAAATATTTTTTAAACTGACGTATCCACTTTTTAAGCTATTTTCGTGTTACATGACTGGAACCATGTTTTGAAGGCAAATCTTAAAAAGTCTTTTAAAAATAGCATGTAGGTGGTATACTTTTACAGTCTCTACATATCAAAGGTATCTGTTTTCTTTACTTATAAAAGACAACTTTGTAGATATAAAATTCTTAAGATACAAATTTAAAAATACAAACATTAAGATGTATTTACATGCATCTCCATTGACTTAAGATATGTATTTGGGGAAAAGATATGTGTTTGATGGATAATTCTGATTTTATTTAACCTTAGAATTTAACGTTTTGTATAAGATGGGCCAGGATGCTTTTGATGAGATTGTCTCGAATGTTCTCAATATTTTTGATATATTTTTGCTTCAGAAAAATGTATTTGAATTATCTTTTATTGTTCTTTTCCTGTTGCTCAAAAAGTCTTCTTTAAACCAATCTATAATGCTTAAGTTGAATTTTCATTTTCTGTTTTTCTCATATCTTATGTTTTCCCTCTTTTTTTTTTTTTTTTTTTTTTTTTTTAGACAGAGTCTCACTCTGTCACCAAGGCTGGAGTGCAGTGGCAACATCTTAGTTCACTTCAACTTCCACCTCCTGGGTTCAAGTGATTTTAATGCCTCAGTCTCCTGAGTAACTGAGGTTACAGATGTGCACCACCACACCTGAGTAATTTTTGTATTTTTAGTAGAAATGGGGTTTCACCATGTTGGCCAGGCTGATCTCGAACTCCTGGCCTCATGTGCTCCGCTGCCTGGGCCTCCCAAAATGCTGGGATTACAGGCGTGAGCCACTGTATCCAGCCAGATCATAAATTTTATCATTTGAACTTTTCTTCTGCATTCTGGAACAGCTCCTCAGATCTCATCCTGTTATTCTCCATGTCAATTTTAATGTGTATGTCTCTGATACAGATTTTAAAATTCTGTCATTATGGTTTCGTTTTCCTTGTCATTCTTCTTTTTCTTTATTGTTATTCTTCTTTATTTCCCTTGCATAACTTTATTTCTCATGTTCTTTTCCATTTTTATCAGCCTTGAGAATTTCTGCCACTATTTAATAAAAAGCTTCATTGTTTTTCATTGGTAACAATCAACAACTTTTCCAAGTTTTCTTTTGAATCCTAAGATAATTATTTCCTGAGGATTGCATTTTATCTGATGTTTGATGATATTTTAACTTCTTTGTTTGGGAGCATTTTTCTTTGCTGTTTATCTTTTTCTGTTGTGTCTTCGGATTTTTCTTACTGCCAAGGTGGTACTCTCTGGATCCCTCTTTTAGATATAAAAAGGCATACATGTAAATAGTTTCTATTTTAATTCCTAATGTCTAGAAAGCTTTCATTTACTACTTGAAATCATTTTCTACACGTTTCCTAGTGCTGTGACACCACGAAAAATACAATAGATGAAAGTCTTATTTCCTCAAAACTCACCACTTACAGAGCAACCTCTTGGGTGGCAGGCAGTACGCCACTTCAATTACAACATACTTCTTGCACACGCGTTTTCTGGAAAGAGAGAGAGATGCACAGATGATGAACAGCCCTCTAACTACCCACAAAAACCTTCATCATGCAATAGAAGCAAGGCTGCCAAGTTTTCTATTTTGAACAGTCCTTTTTTCTTTTTCTTATTTCAGAGTCAGACAGTGGCCCAGAGATGATGAAAAGTACATTTATATGGCCAGGTTTTCTCTATTCTAGATATAAAATATGAATGGCCCACCGAGTGGATATTTCATTTCTATACAATCAACCAGAATTAGTAAAATTCTACCACATTTTGACAATAACTTTAACGTCACTCAATGTTATATCACTCAATTTGTCAATGAAATTTTCAATGTAGTAAATTTGCATTTTTTGTTTTTATAGGAAAAGTGTTAAAGCAGTGAATACAGGATATTATTGCACAAATGCCAGCAGTCATGAGGGTCTGGGTATAGGCTGTGGCTGTATACCTTTTGTTGTTGAAGATGGGAGATAGTGATTTAGATTTTCACATGTAAACTTTGAGGTCTTCTGAGAACCAGCTAAAAGATTAAGCAGTTTGATCTATGTGACTATACCAGAGGAAATGCTGACATTGGAGTTGTGGAATTAGAAATTTTGGTGTGTATGTGACCTTTAAATCTCTAGGGCTAAGTACGAAAAGCCCGTGATATACAAATCTTTAATTTATCAAGAAGAAATTGGAAACAGAAGCAAGAATAAGTTGTACGAAATAATCTAAGATAAAAAGGTATCTTCAGAAATAACATATTTTCAACAAAGTTAAGAACTGAAGAGAGGTTAAACAGGATGCACCCAAGAGGGCTGACCTTTTCAAAATCTCAGTAATGTTTTAGAGATGAGTATAAGAGGAGAGGTGGATTCTAAGCCCATAAATCCATAATGCAGTGAACTGATGAGTAAACGAAAAGTGTGGCCATGACTGTTAAATACAATTGCAAAAAATATGTCTTTGATGGAGGAGGATGAATGGGGTAGAAATTTGCAGGGGCAGGATTGTCAAGAGGCTTTTTTAAAAACATAAAAATACCCTCACAGTTCATAAAATTGAATTCACCCAAAAGAAGATTGAAAAGTAAAAGAATTGAGTCTATTGTTCTTAAAGTCTGTTTTTCCTATTAAAGGAAACAAAGCCTTTGGCAGAATTAATTTGTTGTATTGCAGTGTTTCTGTTATTTAACAATTTAAGTTAAGAGATACATAGCTGTGGAAATGTATAGTTGGCAAAACAGTGAAGTGGTTTGGAGCGTGGACTCAGGAGTTAGAGGGCCTGCATCTGCATCCTGGCTCGGCCACACACTAGCTGTGTGCACACATCTTTCCACCACAAAACTCTGCTAAGCTATCTGCATTTGAAGGTACATACATTGCATTTCTTCCTGTGGCAATGCATGAACTCTTCTTCCTGCATGATCACCTGCCCCTCACCTTCTTCTCTTTACTGGATTATTCATATCAGTGGACAAATATGTTATAAAATTTCCCGTCTACTGAACATAACAAAATGTGACCCCTGTCACAGCACCATTTTTCTGCTTTCTTATGCAAAATCCTCAGAGTGTTGTCTGTTCCTGCTACTAACATTTCTGTCTCCTGTGTTCTCTCATGAACTTAGCCCTACATGGCTTTGCCTCCACCTCTCTACCCAAATTGATTTTCATCTTTTTATTTGTGAAAAAATATAAGGACTCAAACAGAGTAAATTACTCTTTTAAGAGAGAAAGATTTTCTGGGTTAGCAAAATGTATTTATTGCTTTAAAAAACACATATAGGGCCAGGCGCAGTGGCTCATGCCTGTAATCACAGCAATTTGGGACACCAAGGCGGGCAGATCACCTGAGGTCAGGACCAGCCTGGCCAACATAGCGAAACCCTGGCACTAATAAAAATACAAAAATTAGCTGGGCATGGTGGTGCACGTGTGTAATCCCAGTTACTTGGGAGACTGAGGCAGGAGAATGGCTTGAACCTGGGACGTGGAGGTTGCAGTGAGCTGAGATCACACCACCGTACTCGAGCCTGAGCGAAAGAGTCAGATTCCATCTCAAACAACAAAAACAAACAAAAAATATAAATTAAAAGCAATAGAACCTTGCTCACAAGAATGCAAAATAATATGGCTGTCTTGGAAAACAATTTGGCACTTTCTTATAAAATTATACATATATTTGCCATGTGACCCAGTAATTGCACTTACAGGTATTAAGAAAAATGAAAACACATGCGGCAGACAGGAGCCACAGTGTCTGCTCCATGAACTTCACCGCTGGAATTCATGCATTTATAGAACTCTCTTTCCTTGAGTGAAGGCAGACCCCATGACTGGCTTCTAACTAATAGAACACAGAAAAGGTGACAGGATGTCAATCACTTGTGATTGCATAACATTATCTAAAGCTCCACCCTATTTCTACCCGACTCATGCTAGAGACTCTCCTTGCTGGCATGATGAAGTAAATTGCCATTTTAGAGAAGCATATTATGTAGCAAGGAACTTCAGGTTCAGCTTCTTGGGATCCAAAGGCAGCCTTTTGTTATTGAACAGCAAGAGGTCAGGGCCCTCTATTTCAAAACTGCAAAGAAATACTGCTACTCCTTGAGTAAGCTTGGAAACAGATTCTTCCCTAGTTGGGCCTAGTAATGAGTACCCAGTTTTGCCTAACACCTTGATTATAGCATAGCAGGGGACCCCCAGCTAAGTCATGCCTGGATTCCTGACCCAGAGAAATTGTGAAATAATAATTGGGTGCTTTTACAACTTACACATTTGTGGTAATTTGTTATAGAGCAATTTAAAATGAATGTAACATATACCACTCCAAAACTGACAAGTAAATATTTATATCAGCATTATTCTTAGAAGTCAAACATAGAAATAGTACAAATATTTTAAATCTAATGAATAGATAAATAAATTGTGGTATATCCATTCAGTGGAACACTACCCAACAAAAAAACAGAAACAGACTACTAAAATACAGAACAACATGGAGAATCTCCATGATATCATGCTCATTATAAGAAGCCAGACATAAAGGAGTACCTGAGGTATGAGTTTGTTTGTGTGTAATTCCAGAGAAGGCCAAAATATAGTGACAGAATGAAGATCAGTGATTGACTGAGGCTAGGGGTGAAGGTAGGGAATTGACTGCAAAAGGGAACAGTAGAATGTTTGAGGGTTGATGAAAATATTCTGTATCAGCACTGTCCAATAGAACATTTTGTGTACATATTCCATAATCTTCTCTGTCCTATCTGGAAACCACTAGTCACATAATGGCTATTGAGCATTTGACATGTAACTAGTTAAAATAAGGAAATGCATTTTTAATTTTAACTAGTTTTAATTAACTTTCTATATGCACATGGGACAATATGGTGCTGTATCATTTGATTGTGTGTGGTTACGTAACTGCACACACTTGCCAAAACTCATTGAACTACATACTGAAAATGAGTGAATCTTGTTGTATGCAAATTATACTTCAATTAAGCTGTTTAAAAAATAACAATGGAAACAACAGAAATATTTAGTAGTTATAATAATTACATCAGCTTCCTCTTTTCCCTTTGCCTAACCTCTTTGCTTCTGTATTCATTTCCTAGGGCTGTCATAGTGAAAAATGACAAACCTGGGGTCTTAAAACAACAGAAACTTTTTCTTTTACAGTTCAGGAGGCTAGAAGTCTGAACTTAAATTGTCAACGGAGCAGTGCCTTCTGGATCCTCTGTTCCAGAGGGAGAATACGCTCCCTGCCTCTCTTTGGCTTCCATTGTTGCCGGTAATCCTTGGCGTTCTTTTGACAGTAGCTTCGTCACTCTGATCTCTGCCTCCATCTTCATGCAGAGATTATCAAAGATAATCACTGATAATAGAACAAATTGAATTCATGTGTCACCTAACAGAATGCAGCAAGAGCAAAACTGCACTTTTCTGTGATTCTCCTGCCAAAGATACAAAACCTGAATATAATTATGTGAAAACATCAGACAAAGCCCCAAATAACTGGCTTATAATTTTGTTGAATGTTGATGTCATGAAGTCAAGAAAAGACAGGAACTCTTTGATACTCAAAGAAACTAAAAATACAAAAAAAGAAATGTGTTACGTGAAACTGAGTTTGATCTTTTGTTATTTTAAAAAACATTATTTTAACATCTGATAAAATTGTAATGGGTTCTGAAGATTAGGTGATAGTAATATAATAATGTTAACTTCATGATTCTGAAGGTTTTATTGTGGTTATAGTGGGCAAATGTTCTTTCGAGAGGAAATACACTCTAAAGAATACAGGAGTGATGAGGCATCGTATCAGCAAAATACTCTTAAATAATTCAGGAAGAAAAAAGTTATTTGTACCGTACTTGCAACTTTTGTATTCAAGATTGTTTCAAAATAAACCAAATTTTGATTATTTCATAACTTACTTTATTATTTGCAAGTTGTACTTACAATTTTTGTGTTCAAGACTATTTCAAAATAAACCAAATAAGTTATGAATATAAGATAGGCCATATATTGTTTGTGTGTTGAATAATACCATAAAATACATGGGAAAACTGCTAGAAATATATAAGTTTAAAATACTGTATTTTTTTAAAATTATTATTATACTTTAAGTTCTAGGGTACATGTGTATAACGTGCAGGTTTGTTACATATGTATACTTGTGCCATGTTGCTGTGCTGCACCCATCAACTCGTCAGCACCCATCAACTCGTCATTTACATCAGGTATAACTCCCAATGCAATCCCTCCCCCCTCCCCCCTCCCATGATAGGCCCCGGTGTGTGATGTTCCCCTTCCCGAGTCCAAGTGATCTCATTGTTCAGTTCCCACCTATGAGTGAGAACATGCGGTGTTTGGTTTTCTGTTCTTGTGATAGTTTGCTAAGAATGATGGTTTCCAGCTGCATCCATGTCCCTACAAAGGACACAAACTCATCCTTTTTTATGGCTGCATAGTATTCCATGGTGTATATGTGCCACATTTTCTTAATCCAGTCTGTCACTGATGGACATTTCGGTTGATTCCAAGTCTTTGCTATTGTGAATAGTGCCGCAATAAACATATGTGTGCATGTGTCTTTATAGCAGCATGATTTATAAAAAATATTGTATTTTTTAAACAAATTAGAGCTCTATCAGACTTTAACAAAAAAGACCAAAATATAAAGACATAAAGATGTATATTATTAAGCAGGAGTAGTAATACTATATTAAGTCATGTAAGTAATAAAAAATAAGATTTTGTAAGAATTAACAAAATATTATAAAAATTATTCATATATTACTTTGCATAAAAATTCCAGATGAATCCCAAAATGGTGACATTATAGCAGCCACATTCTTTCAAGCAATGCAATGCAACTAGAAATAATTTAAAGATATTTTGAAAAACATAAAAGGTAACAAATATTTCAAAGGTTGAAAAGAAATGCTAAATAAAAATGTGATGAATCACATTAGAACTGTAATTATAGTGTATGTAGTAAATAATAACAGTGAGAATATGAAATGTCAAAAGGTATAATAAATAGCCAAAATATACTTAGGTCAAATTCATGGTCAAACACTTACTTTCTTCAATGTAAATCTAATAAATGAGTTAAGCTTTCAACACTAGAAGCACAATAATAACAATAAAAATCTCTTAGGAAAACAATAAGTAAATCAAGTAGAGATGAAGATAGAAACTAATTAAAAACATATAATGACTAATAATGAGTATATACAAGAAATGTCCTTGAAAAATAAAGTAGCAATTTATCAAATTTAACAAAGGAAAAAAGGACCAAAATTAGGAATTAAACAATGGTTAGAACAAGATTTAGAGAATATGGGACCCAGATAAAGGATTTTCATGTTTTAAAGTATTCGTTTTGAAAATATTAAATTGCTGATTTGCTGGTTCAAGATTTTAAAATTTGAATAGATGGAGAACAATATAAGCATGTTAAAAGTTATCAATAAATTCACTAAAAAAAAAAAAACTAAGCACAGTTGGATACATAAGAGAAGTTTTTAACATTTTTAAGAGACAATTTATTGATATAAAAAGTTAATTGGAACTAAAAAATGGAACAAAAAATAGAAAGAAATATTTTTTTCAGTATGTTGTTATAAATTCAAATATCAAATCTATACAAAAATTACATACACACAAATAACATAAAATATTAATAAGCATACTTACATATGATTTAAAATAATAAACCACAAATAAAAATCATCAAAATAAAGGAAGAACACTTCAATATTTTATATTACAACTATAACATGAATAGGTTAGAAAAGATAATATCAAAAGTTATTATAATACTATTTGATAATATTTGAGGAAAAGCTTGTTACCCACTTTTGATATTTTCATTCATTTGAAGAGAATTTAGTTAATATGATATTTGGATTCTCTTATTTTCATTCCCTCCAGCTAAGGAAAGGATGAGGAGTTTCTCTGGTGAATCTGGGAAGAATAACGTTGGTGTGCCTAGCTCAAATCTGGCTTACATCTTCTTGAGACTGGGCCTGTTTGAATGCAAAATTGTTCAGAAAATTCTTGCCAATGCAATAATCCGAGAGTGAGAAAGAAGGTAAAAGTATTAGAGAAAAGCACAATATTACTCTCACTATCAAACAATTTCTCCTAATATTCATGGTACACTTATATTTTTATATTATATGTTATGTTTATATAGTACAAATACATTAATTTATATGCTTACTATGATATGTACAAAAACTTACCAAAAATAAAAACAACCAAAAGAAAAGCACCTTCCACCAGCAAGAATAGTAAAAAATAGGATAGAGATGCTGTAAAATCAACAACTTTAATATGGAGAATTCATAAATATTCAGAATATGAAAAGAAAAATTTCATGCACACTAGAAACAAACTTCATAAAGCAGCTAGAAAATAGAATAACAAGAAATACTTGAGATCACATAAAGAAAACCACAAAAAGTTATTATGAAAGACTAAATTTGATTTTTAACGGAAAGACTGAATACCAGAAGTATGCTAATTGTTTCCATATTGAATTTTAAGTTTAATAAAAATCTCAATGCGTTTTGAAAAATGAAACAACGTAGTTATAAAGCTTTCTACTGGGAAAATTCATAGGTGGGAACAGTGAAGAAAAAGAAGTTATTGTAAAAAAAAAGATTCCTATCAGTGAATGGTAAGGAAAAGAGTGTCCTGCTAACGGACCACCAGGAACCAAAGGGAAAGCCAGTGAGCCAGAAAAGAAAACCCAAAACACAGATCCCAGTAGACAGAACAGATCTCAGCATGTGTTGACAAAGCACAGCCAGCTATGGGGGAAAGGAGAAATGGCTCAACAACAATATTGGAACTTGACTATTTTGAAGAAAAAAAGTATACTATATATCACCTTCTCCCTGACCATAAAATAAACCTCCAATGAATTTCATTTCTAAATGAAACCATAAAAGTCAAATTAACTCTTAGTTGAATATAGCTAGTTAGATAAAAATGGCCAGGGAAACCAACAGAATAAATATAAATACTCCATGAAGATGTGGGAAACAGAAATTCAACCAGCTAGGAATCAAACATTTGCAAATTACAACAAACACTATTTTTGCACATCAAATTCACAAAGATATTTTGAATAAGATATATAAAAATAAAAGCTGAAGTTATAAATAGATACAATCCTTCAGGAAAATAGTTTTTGAATGTATACCAAGACCCTTAAAGAGTGTGTATTTTTGAGCCAGAAATTCTGTACACAAGATGAATTCAATTATTTATTTAAATGAAGTTCACAATACTATCTATAAGAACATTTTAAAAAATGAAAATGACCTAAATATCCTGTAATGAAGTATAGTTCAATTATGATATGTCCAAAAATGGAATTCTATGCTGTTATAAAAAATTATGTTTGAAAAACACATAATGATATAGGAAAAATATATGCAGGGAAGCAGAAACTCAGTTTAATAAAAGACTATTTTATGTATTCATTTCCTCTCTATTAAAAATATTATAATTATTTAATTAAAGTGATTAAAGCCATCCTACATTGTTATGCAATATTAACAGGTTTAGGTTCAGGTAAAAGTCAGGCAAAATGTCAAAAATACAAATTATTATCGGAGTTTGAGGAAACCACCATTTAAAAAGTTTTAAATTTTAAATGAAACATATAAAAGACAGAAAAATTGTAAAATATTCCATAATCAAGGAATGTCACAGATTTATCAATGACCCACACTTAGGCCAGGGTTTGAATAATACTGTCTGGTAGACCCAGGAATGAGAACCCTTATGCGTTACGGTTTCAATAGTTAACAGTATCGCGCAGTAAATTTGCCAGGCTCACTCCATTGCCTATACTGCTTCCCCATGGGCACTAGCTCTGTCACCCAGATACCTCTAGTGCTTCTGTGCTTCCCTTTCTTGAGGAACAGTTCTTTTATGGTGCCACTTTTCCCCCCATGCTTCATTTGAGGATACAAGTTCAAGGAAGAGCTACATCTGAGTGCCTGGGGATCTTGGTTTCTTTCATGGGGTCAGACATGTCTGTAAATGTTACTCACACACTAGAATCACACGAGTCTTTCCTATGGTTGACTGAATTCATCCTTCCTAAAAATTACAGACCTTATCCCTCCAATAACATTTTAGAGATGAAGCACAACCACATCTATTGATGATGCTTTATACCTGGAAAAAAATAAGCAAAAGCAATAATCTTTTCCACTTGTCCAACATAATTTTTATACACAGAAATAACCATATTGTGTTCACAGAAAATGTGATCATCATAGTTTTTTTTAAAGTTTTTGGTTTGAAATAATTCCAAATTTACAATGATAGTAGTTTGCAAGAAGAGTATGAATTTTTTCTTCCTGCGTCTTTCACAGTAATTTGCCAACATCATGCCCAATCAACTCTGGCTACCTTTGTGCAGTTTTCCTCTGAGTGAGGACATGCATCTATCTAAGCCCAGGGCAGCCATCAAAATAAAGTGATTAACATTAAAACAGCAAATTTTCATTTCTACAATTTCTTCTATATCTATGAGTTGGCATCATACGATAAAAAAGAGCTGTTTCTTCGCAACTATTGAATTATTTACAACACTACAGACTCGTGGATTCCTGTGCTAGTCGATGGATTATAAAAATTTACAGCTATTTATTTTAATGCTCAAATTTTCCCCAGTGTGGCCAGTGGTGATCCCTTCAAGCTGGTTTTGTGTTCTTTTAACATATCTCCATCATTCCTAGTTCACTGTGTCACTTCCCAACACAACACATTCTGGGCATTTTGTATTTTCCGCACCACTACCCTGAAGCTAGCCATTTCTCCAAGAAGTTCTGATTTCACTTAGTGGAGAACAATCTTTAGAAGCCAAGATCTGGCGCTACATCTGTTCATTGTGATTGAAATGTCAATGCTACCAGGCCCTTTTAGTGAGCCACGCTAGAAAACACACACACACACACACACACACACACACACCCCTCTATGATTTTCTTCATTTTTCTGTACATATTAAAATTATTTGTTCCCTCTGATGCTTCCAATTCTGATAAAGCACAGCAAGCTTATTGTATTTTTCATCTTTCCATATTTATAACTTTTTCTCTGTCAGTGAAAAACCTAACTCCCACTAAACACATGTACCAATTTTATCAACATCACTTATGTAACCAATCTTTTGACCTCACTAGGCTACAATCCAAGATGACCACTTTCCTCACTTGGGCTTCAACCCCTGGCACTTTCCTTGTTCGAGCTCCAAACTCTGACAGGAGAGCCACCCATCGTACCTGGAAATCTACCTTCTTTGGCCTCATCAGCTGGCTTTTAGACTAAATTATTCAGAAAGAAATGAGTAAAACAGAGGAATAATGAGAAAAAGAAGGCAAGCATACAGGCAGGAAGCCCAGGCAATGTGCTGTGAACATGGGCTTCAAGTTCAAAAATTAAAATGCAAAGAATGTATCTATCTTTAAGAAATTGCACTACTAAGAGTAAAAAACATTCTTAATAAATCAAACAATTAAAATGCCAGGGCTCACCAAATTTTGACACCATTTGATAATATGTATTTGATCTTAGTTGTATAGCCTATTGCCTTTATAATTTATAACAATAAGTATCTGCAATAACGCTTTACATTTTTTATGTTTGACATTTTTGTTAAAGTGGCTTAAATACGTGGATAATCAGCCACAGATAAGTTAGAGATACATTTATATTAAACAAACGAGAGGATTTGCATGTGATAACTACTTCCAGCATTCTCTTAGTTTTCTCTTAGTAAATCATCCCTGTACTGTGCAAGAAATTTTTTGATTGACCTTGCCTAGCTCTGAACTCACTATAAATAAATTATTGAGTCTTTCCATCTCCGTAAAGCACCAAAGAGCTCCTGGGTAAGATGCATTTTTAAAATTAAAAAAAATCAATTTCTTTTTTAGACAGATTACTAATAGCTTTCATCCATCCATTTAGGGTGTACACATCTCTACCAACAAAGGAAGTGAGAGGAAAATTGACAGAATGGTGCCAGGTCACTGCATATTTTTATGCTCAACTTGAATTAGCAATTTCAAAAACTACATTTCCTTCTCTTTTTCCTTCTTTGTTATGCATGCTACAAATGTATAGTTGCAACACACATATTCCTGTGAGATAACTCCAGAGATTTTTAGAAAGACAGCTTAGAAAGTGCTTTCTAAATTAATAAGACAAAATCTCAGCTGATTTTCTGTTTTAATAATTTCCCTAAGCTTAGGAATTCCCTAAGAATTCCTCAAGAATCTTTGGCTTCCAAATAATCAGCATTATCACTTGGTAATGCTGATCACAAATAATCAGCATATCAACCTTATTACTAAATTTCTGATAGCTTAGGAACTTACTACTGTTTAGATAAATGCACTATAAACTTACAGGCATCTATCAGTGCTTCATCTCTAAATACAATTTTAGCCTATTTCTTCTTTAAAACAGGTTTTAAAATAATGTTAGAGAAAAGTCAATATATTTTTTTCTTGTGTAGTAACAGTGCAATGAACTGAATACTTATGTCCTCCCAAAATTCATATGCTGAAATCCTAACCTCCAAGGTGATAGTATTAGGAGGTGGAGACTTTGGGAGGAGATTAACTCAACAGGCTGGAACTCTCATGAATGAGATTAGTGCCCATATAGAAGAGGCACCAGAAAAATTCCTAGCTCCTCTCACTATGTGAGTAGAGAGTGGAAAGTTTCTACCTATGAACCAGAAATTTGGCCTTCAGCTGACACTCTCTGCTGGTCCCTTGATCTCTGACTTAGCCTCTAGAACTGTGAGAAATAAATTTCTCTTGTTTATAAGGCACCCAGTTTATCATATTTAGTTATAGCAGCCTGAATGAACTAAAACACACACCAATACTTTTATCTTCTTGTATGTGAAAGCTACGGTGGCTCTTATCTGTAATCCCAGTACTTTGGAAGGGCGAGGTGGGCAGATCACCTGAGGTCGGGAATTGAAGACCAACCTGACCAACATGGAGGAATCCCGCCTCTATTAGCCGAGAGCGGTGGTGCATGCCTGTAATTCCAGCTACTCGGGAGGCTGAGGCAGGAGAATAGTTTGAACCCAGGAGGTAGAGGTTGCAGTGAGCTGAGATCACGCCATTTTACTCCAGCCTGGGCAACAAGAGTGAAACTCCGTCTCAGAAAAAAGAAAAAAAAAAAAAAATCCTAAACTCTAACCACAAGCTCCTCTGGTTTCGGTGTTTCAGCACTTCACTCAGGCTACTTTGATTTTTGACCATACACAAATCTTAAATCCCTTGGTCCTTCCCTTGGTATACCTCTTGTCTTACTTTCCTCCCTACCCTGTTTAGACTCCATAACTGATCATATAAAGTAAGAATATTCCCTATCTCCCTTGCCCATTTGCTCCATATACCGCAAAGAACTCCGCATTTCCCTACCCTGATCTGCTTAAGTGCTGCAGGTAAAAGATCACACAACCTTCAGATTGGTGCAAATACCAATGCGTGTTTTCCAACTTCCTTTGGTTTCTCAACACCTGTGTTTCATTTTATCTTATTTCTATTATATCATCTCCTGTCTTGCTAAAATATTACAAAACTCTGAGGCTGCAGTTATCAACATTAGTAAATGTCCTTGCAAATTATTTCACTGAGAAAACAGGAGCCAGACAGAAAACACCCTTAACTCCAAATGGTTTCCATCCTGCATATCTTATGGTTCCTCTTTCACTCCATTTTCCTCTATTCATACCTCATCTCCCTTTCTATGCCCTGATTGCATGTTTCCTGTCTTCAACACTCTGCTCTGGTTCTCACTTATAACACTTTACTACTTATTTGCTCCTGCCCTCTGACTGCAGAGATATTTAACCTCTCTTCTAACAAATAAGAAAACAAGTAATAAAACTACAATAAACTTCCGTGATTAAATCCCCTCTATGGAAAACAGTATGGAGATTCCTTAAACAGCTAAAAGTAGATCTACCATTTGATCCAGCAGTCTAACTATTGGGTATCTACCCAAAGGCTAAGATGTCATTATATGAAAAAGACATTTGCACACGTATATTCATAGCAACACAGTTGACAATTGCAAAGATGTGGAACCAACCTAAGTGCCCATCAACTAATGAATGTATAAGGAAAATGTGTTTATATACACCATAGAATACTACTTAGCCATTGAAAAGGAACAAAATAATGTCTTCTGGAGCCACTTGGATGACGCTGGAGGCCATTATTCTAAGTAAAGTAACACAGAAGTGGAAAACCAAATACTGCATGTTCTCATTTATAAGTGGAAGTTAAGCTATGAATAAGCAAAGGTACACAGCATCACACAATGGACATTAGAGACTCATAAGGGGGAGGGGAGCTAGAAATTTTTTTAAAAAACTTACACATTAGGTATAATGTATACTACATGAGTGAAGGGTGCACCAAAAACCTCATAATTACAGCAGCACAATTCACCACTATATAATTGATCCATGTAACCAAAAAAAAAAAAAAAGAAGTGTACCCAAAAAAGCTATTGAAATAAAATTTTTTCAAAAACTGTAAAAAAAAATCCCCATCTGGACATTGATTTCTGTTTATTTTTTTCTCTGATACACTTCTTCGCTTTTTTATTAATATGTAATAGTTGAACATATTTATGAGGCATATGGGATATTTGATTATTACACATACACATACATACAATGCATAATAATCAAATGAGGGTAATTAGGATATCCATCAGCACCTCACAATTGTATCATTTCCTTGTGTAGAAACATTCCAAATCTCCTCTAGCTATTTTGAAATATACAATAAATTAGTGTTAATCACAGTCCCCATGCTATGCTATCAGACACTAGAACTTATTCCTTCTATCAAACTGTATTTTTATAGCCATTAACCAACTCCTCTTCATTTCCTCCTCCTCAGAACTCTTCCCAGCCTCTGGCAACTATCATTCAACTCACTACCTTCATGAGATCAATTTTTTAGCTCCCTAAAATGAGTGAGAACATGCAATGTTTGTTTTTTTGTGCCTGGTTAACTTCACTTAACATAAGGTCCTCTCATTCCATTCTTGTTGCTGACAATGATAGGGTGCCATTCTTTTGTATGACAAAATAATATTTCATTGTGTATAAATACATTTTCTTTATTTATTCATCCCTTGATGGACACAGGTTGACTCCATATCTTAGCTTTTGTGAATAGTGCTGCAATAAACATAGTGCTGATATCTCTTCAGTATATTTATTTTTTATATTGTGTATATATATCTAATAGTGGAATTGCTGAATCATATGGCAATTCTATTTTTAGTTTTCTCAGGAATCTCCATACTGTCTTCCACAGTGGCACACCATATTAGTTCGTTCTCACGCTGTTATGAAGAAATACCTGAGACTGGGTAATTTATAAAGAAAAGATGTTTAATTGACTCACAGTTCTGCAGGGCCAGGGAAGTCTCAGGAAACTTACAGTCATGGCAGAAAGGGAAGCAAACATGTCGTTCTTCACATGGCAGTAGCAAGGAGAAGTGCAGAGCAAAGCGGGAGGGGAGAAGCCCCGTATAAAACCATCAGCTCTCATGAGAATTCACTCACTATCACAAGAACAGCATAAGGGTAACTGCCCCCATGATTAAATTACCTTCCACTGGGTCCCTTCCGTGACACTTGGGGATTATGGAAACTACAATTCCAGATGAGGTTTGGGTGGGGATACAGCCAAACCATATCATGTACTTATTTACATACCCGCCAACAGTGTACAAGGGATTCCCTTTCTCCACATCCTTGACAGCATTTGTTATTTTCTGCATTTTAAATAACAGCCATTTTAATTAGGATGAGATATCTCATTGTGGTTTTAATTTGCATTTCTGTGATTAGTGATGTTGAGCATTATTTCATATACCCTTGGCCATTTATATGTCTTCTTGTGAGAAATATCTATTCAGATTATTTGCCCATATTAATCTCTTGCATGAATAGTTTGTAAATATTTTTTCTATTCTATAAGTTGTCTCTTCACTTTATTGTTTTCTTTGCTGTGCAGAAGCTTTTAACTTGATATAATCTCATTTGTCTATTTTTGCTTTTTTGTCGCCATTGCTTTTGAGGTCTTGCACAAAAAATTTTTGCCCAGGCCAATGTCCTGAAGTACTTTCCTAATGTTTTCTCTAGTAGTTTCACAGTTTCAGGTTTTACATTTAAGGCTTTAATCCATTTTGGTTTGGTTTTCATATATGGTGAAAAATAGGTTATAGTTTCATTCTTCTACATATATAAATATCCAGTTTTCCCACCACTTCTTGAAGGATTTGTTTTAGTGCCTTTATAAAAAAATAAGTGGGCTATAAATCCACGGATTAATTTCTGGGTCTGTATTCTGTTCCATTGTTCTATGTGCCTGTTTTCATGCCAGTACCATGCTGTTTTGGTTACTACACCTTTGTAGTGTATTTTGAAGTCAGATAGGGTGAAGTCTCCAGCTTTTTTGTTGTTGTTGTTCAGGACTGTGTTGGCTGTCTAGAATCATTTGCTGTTTCATACAAATTTTAGGATTTTTTTCATTTTTGTGAAGAATGTAATTGGTATTTTGATAGAGATTGTTTTGACAACATTAATTCTTCTAATCCATAACCATGAAATATCTTTTAATCTTTTTTTCTTGAAAGAAAACTCTATATTTCTTCACTTCCTATTCACTTCACTGAAGTCTGAGGATCTTCCTTCATTTTATCTACCAAATTATTATGCAAAAAAAGTCATCAATTTCCTGCTTATTTCCAAACCCATTGGACAAGTTTCAGCCTTCATTTGCTGATAAGTTACCAAGAAAGAATACTTCCATCTTTTAATTCATGCTACTTCTGAAGCAAAAATGAATCAGTTATTTCTTTCCCTGGCCTAAAATACATATCAAATAAAGGGAAGGCTTTGTTGTTAAGATTAGGAAAGCTCAATCAAATCTCTATATTCTCTAAAGAAAATTGCTACACTACCTTACTTATTGTCTTACTTTCCATGTCAATTACAATCAGACAAATAAATAGCAGTCTTTCATTATTTTTATTAGTAGCCAAGTGGAAAAGAAAAATGATATATTTGGAGTTTTGCAACAGTGAAGTCTTGCACAGATATTTTACTGAACCTGTTTGCTCATCTACAATATGACAATAATGATGATTTCTACCTCATAGAATTGCTTAAAGGCTAAAATAAAACATTATGGTGGGCAAAAAGCTATTTTTAAATGGTTAAAAGTGCTGGAATTTGTTTGCTATAATTATTCAAGTTCTGGCAGTCTAATATTATATAGAATAATTACTTCTTAATCAAAAAATGAATTTCCTGTGTATGGAAACTCCAAATACAATCATTTGTTGCCCATTCTCCACCAATTTTTTCTCTGGCCTTTAGGGGAAATTGGAAGGCTCGTAGCAGCCAGACAAAGTTAGCAAAGAAAAAAGTAAGTTTCAATGAAACATTAGAGGCAAAGTCTGAATGCTTTTGCCTCTACTCTGATCTGGTTCAGTGGAATCAGAAAGATTGCTGTATAAAAATTACAGTTATTACAGTCCTTACTGTTTGCAGAAGAGGAAACCCTGGCCTGAGGAGATAAATTGACCGGTCCCAGAGTTACTTTTATGGCAAATGGTTGATTTCCTATCCTCTAAACTCAGAATCTGAGAGGTTAACAACCAACTTTCATGTACAGAACAGAAAAATAAGAAGTAGACATGCCAGAAGGCACAGATAGTTAATTATTAAGTCAGAATTTCTCATCTATAAAGCAGAAATAGTATTTCTCAAAGAGGAATAAACATATCAAAGGGTTGTTAACATAATTAAATAGAATTACTTAAATAAAAATACTTGAAGAAATGCCTGGTTCATAGAAGTTGCTCAATTAATGTTCCTTACCTTAATTATAGACAATTGGTGCCGGGGTTATAAATCTAACATCTAATTTACCCTGGCAAAAATAAACTTTATGTGTATTTACTAAGTAAGAAATACTGCTTTCCTGTTTTGTGCCCACTGAGCACCAAAATTCAAATAGTATTCAGGAAAGTATCTAAATGTGGCAAATTTATAATAATTATGAGTTCTTTACCCTGGAATTTGATGAAAAGGAATAAATGATTTATTGAAAATAAATGGACCTACAGCATGGGAGTTTTGAAAACAGTTCATAACATAAAAAACACTAATGTATAGTGATCTGAATATTCTGATATCAGCTTTTAATTGTTTTTTACTAAAGAGTAGGTAATACATTTAGTCAATGCATTTCGCTAAAATGGTTATAAGCAGAACAAGAAGAAGATGAAGGGAAGAGATTTTCAGATTCACTAAGGGAAAGCATTCCAGGCAGTGCAACAGCCTTGAAGTCGGAGCATGACTGTTAGATAGAAAACAGACTGTGCCCAATGCGTAAAAAGGAGAAAGGCATACAAGGTCAGGGACACAGAAGGATTCTAAAACATGAAGGGCCTTGTAGGTCAAAAAGAACTTAAATTTTTACTCTGAGTGCAATAGGCAGAGGAGTGACATGATTTTAGGTTTTATGGAAATCATCCTGACTCCTATGCTGAAAATAAGCTATGGAGAGTATGGGGCAAAGGGTACAAGCAGACAGCTCAGTTAGAAAACTATTACAGCAGTTCAGACAATAGAATCTCACACACACAATGAAAATGCTTCCAAAAATAACGTGGAGCAGAAAAAATAAAGAATAAAGGAGAGTGTAAATATGTGAGCAAATCTAAAAGAATATTGACCTTATAAAACAACAGTAATAGAGGGGTTTAAATAAATTGAGAAATAAAATGTATGGCAGTAACATCATAAAAGGTAAGAGAGATTCTAAGGTCCTAGCGTTGTTGGTAGGTTATAAAAGTATTAGTATGTTAGACTTTGAGTCAAGAAGAAGTGCTGTTTTGGGTGGTCAGTAAACAAAGAGTAAAGTGATATGTAATTAATAACCTAATAGAGGAGAAAAGTAAAATAAATATTATTAACTCAAAGAAACCTAGAAAAAGTCTATGAAATATAGAAAACAAATAAGATAGCAAATTCATACCAAATACATTAGTAATTATCCTAGTCTACACATTCTGAATGAAAAACAAATAATCCAATTAGAAGACTTTATTAGTCTGCTAAGGCTGCCATGACAAAGCACCACAGACTAGGTAGTTTATACAACACAAATTTATTTCTCAAAGTTCTGGCAGTTAGAACTGCAAGATCAAGACACAAGCTATGAAGCGAGGCTTAGACTTAGACTTCCTCTAAGGCCTCTGTCCACAGCTGGTAGACAGTTACCTTCTATGTCTTCACATGGTCTTCCCTTTGTCTGTGCCCAAATTTTCTCTTATTATAGGCGCACAAGTCATATTGGATTACAGCCCAGCCTAATAACCTCATTTTGATTTAATTACCTTTTTAAAGACCCTATCTCCAAATACAATCACCTTTTGAGGTACTGGGGGTTAAAGCTTCAACATGAATTTTTGTAAGAGGCAATTCAGCCCATTACAAAGACAAACACCAAAAAAGCCCTCAGCTTTGTTTATGAGGTATACACCTTTAATATAAGGATATAGAAAGATCAAAAATGATATACTGTGCAAATACTAACCACAAACAAACAACAAAAAATGCTGGCCTAGATATACTTGCATCAAAGAAGAATCCAAAGCAAAAATCATTATGAAAAACAAATAAAAATGTTTCATAATGATGAAGTCATCAGTCAGCCAGAAAATTATCACACAGTTCTAATTATATTAAAATTTGAAAGCATTAAGAAAAAATAATAGACAAAACCATAATCATAAAGGAAAATGATAATGTGCTTTTTATCAGTAACTGATAGAATAAGCAGACAAAAAAAAAATAAGAATATAAATCAGTTTTGACCTAACCTATATTAAACCTTTAAATACTCAAAGACTACATTACACAATATTTTCAAGAAATCACATAAGAAAATTGGAAAGAAAAAAGCAAGTGTCAACAGATTTCCAAGAATTAACTAAAAAGGTTGTGTTCTCTGGCTACGTTAGAATTAAGCTCAAACTCAGTATAAGTAGCTAGAAAGTAGCCAATGGTTCATAATTTAAAATGTATATCTAAATACATATGAATAAAAAAGGGGAATTTTAAAACTGAATCAAAACCTGTGGATGCAGCTAAGTCTGTGCTCAGAGGAATTTTTCTAGACTTAAATATGTATATTAGTAAAGAAAAAAGGCTTAAATGGAATGTTCTATGTATTTGTCTCAAAAATTGAAAGTATAGCAACAAATTTAGTTCAAAGAAAATGGAAGGAAATAAGAAGTAATGTTAATGAATTATTAATAAACATACAATAGAAATAATCAAAGTAAAAATTTGATTATTTGAAAAGACTCATAAAAGTGATACACTACTGATGAAACTAATAAAGAAAAGAGAAGTAGAACAAAGTAACCTGATACAGATGCTTCAGTTTTAAAAAATCACAAGTTATTATGGACAACTTCACATTAATATATTTTATATGTTAAGTAAGATAGATAAAGTCCTCAGTTAGCCTTATTTTATGTTTTTGTTTGTTTGTTTGTTTGAGGTGGAGTTTTGCTCTTGTTGCCCAGGCTGGAGTGCAATGGCACTGCCTCAGCTCACTGGAATCTCTGTCTCCTGAGTTCAAGTGATTCTCCTGCCTCAGCCTCCCAAGTAGCTGGAATTACAGGCGCCCACCACCACACCCAGCTAATTTTTGTATTTTTAGTAGAGACGGGGTTTTGCCGTGTTGGTCAGGCTGGTCTTGAACTCCTGACCTCAGGTGATCCACCCACCTCGGCCTCCCAAAGTGCTGGGATTACAATATTTTAATGCACTAACAATGACACTGCTTTTAGACTGGATAGTTTATCAGCTGTACCAATTGGAAAAATCAAATATGGGAATACAGAAGATTTTCATTTTTCT
This sequence comes from Theropithecus gelada, assembly GCF_003255815.1. Taxonomy (NCBI): domain Eukaryota; kingdom Metazoa; phylum Chordata; class Mammalia; order Primates; family Cercopithecidae; genus Theropithecus; species Theropithecus gelada. The sequence continues at coordinate 148,848,847 of NC_037670.1, read as the reverse complement.
TCTCTTCTGGTTTCTTTTCCTAGACTTGTCACGTTTTCAATGATTGTTATGTCCTCTTTGCCTGCTGGGAGATGTTCATTTATTTGATAATGTGTTTTTGTTACCAAGTTTTGGATTTTGCTTTAATTAACATCTACTTAATAAATATTTGTTTATTACCTTTATGTGTCAAATGGTGTGCTAGAAGCTATAGTGCCTATTACAAACAAGATATAATCCTGTTGGGCTCTCAAATTCTAACTGGAGTGAAAGCAAATGGAGAGAGAGAGGCATATGTAAATATGCTGTCGGGAGGACTTGAGAAGATTGATCCAAAAAAAAAAAAAATCAGGGAAGAATGCATGATGCTTGACATAAGTTCTAGAGGAAAAATTAGAACAATACAAAAAATATGTTGAGAACAGAACTTTGGATTCAGGAGTGGGAGCAAATCTGAAGGTCTGAAGACATATGTGCAAGCAGGTAAAGTTTAAGTGCATATCTTACAACTCTCCTCCTCTCTGCTATGCTTATTAAATATTGGATTTTGCTTTACTGTTGAGCTAAGAATGGGTTTCGACTATTTACTGGTCCTTGTAGCTGGTTGGCTTCCTCCAGCCTGTGTTCTCTTTGACATCTGTGATTTTTTTTATTATTATTATTATTTGTGGCATATGGTGGAGAAGGAAACAGATTTACACTTTTGTCTTTGGCAGAAGAAGTCATTTTCTTTTTTGATTTTAAACTGAAAATATTATGCAATGGTGACTCCTATTTAAATATAATATTAAAATGTCCCTTTTATCATCCTTGGCCCTACACTTTCATGCCACTCAGCTTTACTTAACAGTGACTATCACTTGAGGTGCACAAGAAGAATTCAGACTTTTCATCTTTTTCTCCAGAGAAATTTCTTAGCTCACAGCTTTATACATTCATTCAGTGAAGCATCTATTGACTTTCTTTTACGTGACAAACAGGACATCACAAATGTGAGTAAAACAGCCTTTTACCTCGAAGAACTGCATGCATGGTCTTGCGATCCTCACACTGTCTTCTCTACCTTCAGGAATTAGTTGTATCTAGAAAAAGTTCCCAGGCAATTTAGCTAATGTATAAAGTCAAGGTGGTTTTAGAGTATTTGCAATGTACAGAAAGGCTGTCAAGTTTTATAGAAACTATTAAAGAAGCAAAACCCACAGGTTTCATGCCTTGACACTGCTACTGTTAGGAAGTCTAAAGTCTGAAAATGAAATTCTGTCCTTGCACTTATTACGATATTAATGTCTAAGACCCATGTTGACAAGTGGGCAGAACACATTTATGTTATGCAACCCTTTTCTGTAATGTAATTGATCTTTCAAAATTTACTACATTGGCCTTGGGTTGCTACTCAGAAAAATTACCCTAAAACTTACATTCTCCTGCCAAATGTAAGACCTTCCAGGTAACCTAATGATATCATAGAGATTGACAGTACTATTGCGCACATATGAAAGAGTATGAATGAAAGAAAAATCTGCCTGGTTTCCTCATATCATCTTTTACAGGAAATATGGAGTCTCACAGACTTTTCATTATGGGAAACCTATCTGTCATTTCTTGTCATCCTATGATAGAGTAATTCAGTCTGTAATCAAATAAGCCTGGAAGTCATTTTTATTTATGTTCCAAATGGTAAAATATGGCTGTCTTAGGGCAGAGAAGAATGAAAAATCACAAACTTCAGCTGGTGATCTTTAAGAACTCTATTCTCGCATGTATCCAATCTTTTATCCTAAGTCTTATTTTCAGAGTCTTGACTACCAGGAGACAATTCTTCTGCCTTCTTTCTACTAAGCCAGCTGTGTCCTTCTTCAAATTAGCCCTATTTGGTGAGGGTCCTTACGTCCCTCTGTAAATGCCTCTAAGAAAAACTATCGCACAGTCAAAAAAGAACCCAAGACATACAGGAAAATAAAATCACATGATTTTTCAGAACCACCCTTTGTTTTTTCATCATATTTATCACTGACTTTTAGCTAAAATCTCAAAGAAAAATGAAAATTCCAATGTGATAATTAAAAATACCAATATATTTATTATTAAATTTCCTTTTCGATAGTGTTAGCAGCCTACAACCACTTGGGAAAAAAAAAGTGTTTTGGCCAAAATTCATGCCATCCAAAGAAAGAAAGATAACTAAAAGTAAACTGAGTGAGATGAGGAACAATATTACCTTGTGAAAACAGCAGTCTGTTTCATTTCTTATGACCTGTAATAAAAAAAAAAAGTAAACGTTTGTCAAGTTTATAAAGAAATAATATAGAAAGTTATTTCAGATAAGCCCAAAGATTTTCCCAAACAATAGAATTCTATAATATTTTCAAACACTGAAATATTTATTTAAATATTTTATCATTTTATTCTTACTGAATGCTAAATCAGTAAGATTTTCTCTTCTTATGCACATCATCAGAAAACAGAACAGCACAATGGTTCATTTGGCTCTGCATAAGCATCTCCTTCTAGAGAAAAATGAAATCTTCCTTAAATTACAGGAACAAGTATAAACGGGAATTAAAGGGGAAGAAAAGGTAATCAACAAAAAAGCAACAGGCCGATCTTTATCTGAGCTAGTAAAGTTTGACAGCTTCTAGAATCCAACTACTTGCCACTATATATAGCATATGTTGAAGTCTGAACGAGAGCCAGAAACTGGAAACAGAGATGCCCGCAAAAAATGTATGTGTGGGAAGTCTGAGGTTTACAGAGGTGCATAGGGTGTTCTATCAGCCTGATTTTCAGAAAAGCTGGTGAATCCATCACTGGCTTCCTCTTATCATGGCTGCACGCTAAAAATGAAGGCGATTAATATGCTAAGTAGGAAAAGCTTGGCTGTCAGTTGCCTGCATTCAGCTGCCAGAACCTTGAAATTAGGTCATGGCCGCCAGGGAAAATTCCTTCTCAGATGGCAGGCTGCGTAAACATGTTAACAGACCTAGACAGGAGGAAACACCTCCCAAAGTACCCAAAGTGATGGGAATGATATGCACTATAAAATTACATCAACTTGTGATTCCAAGACCTTTTGATATGGAACCAAGAAACACAGTTGTAACCTTCGCACCTCTGTTTTCATTCTGCCCTTGAAAAGGAACAGAAAGAAACAAATCTCTTTTCCAATTTTTCCAACTATTTCCTCAATAGCTTGAATATTTAGCATTGTAAGTATTGGATTTCTCTCAATGAGCACAATTCCTAATAGTTTTAAAATGTTAGGACTCTATCTTCATGTAAGTCATGGCAATCCTGAAAGGTGTGTGTCTGTGTGTGTGTAGATATATGTGTGTATGTGTATGCATACCCACATTTATATGCATCTTTATATAAGGGATGGCATTCCTGAAAGGTGTGTTTGTAGGAGTGTGTGTGTGTGTGTGTATAGGGGTGTGTGTATGTGTGTGTGTGTATATATATGCAAGAAATTGCTGTTGAAGTCACAAATATTCATGAGGAATCATTTATAATACCTGTGCTTTACCATCTTCAAAATAATGAATTATATTTTCAAGTAGTCAAGCTGAAATATTGTTAGGATGTTTTGCTAAAATGCCATAGACTTTGGTGATTAAATAAAACCCTTTATTCCTAAGTTAATAATATTCGAAAAACTTGAGGCTAAAAGATACTTTTATTTACAAAAAGGGAATCAGTGTATAATAGTAGAAAGACCATCAGTAAAACGTTCAAGAACAAGAGTGTAAGTTCTGCCTTTTTTATTCATTTGCTTTTTAACCGTAGGCCTCACTTTATTTATCTGTAAAATAATTAGTTAGAAATAGTTAAAAATAGATTATTTCTATATCTACTTATACCAATAAGCCCTCAAGATTATTTTATTTGAATAACAAACACTAATGAGAAAAGAAATTGAAGCTCCTAGTATTTGCATACACTATTAATTCACAAAGGGTTACATGTCATCACTTATGTTGTGTACTAAGGTAGTAACAACTGCAATGACAGTTGAATATAGGCTTGCAAAATATAGAAGGCATCAAGAGATCAAATTGGGCTTTAGATTTCAACACCCTTTCTTTAGCCGAAATAATTTATTGGCCATGTTTCCCGCCCGTAACAGTAGAGCCACCTTTTGCAGGGGGAAAAAATTGTCCCTTTAGTTAAGTGTCTCTGCATCCATTAGAGGTGAGTTGTTGAATACATAGGTATTTACAATGATTAAGTCTACAAATTGTAAATGTGAAAATTCTCATGGTGAACATATGGAAGCATAAAATTCCAGTTCAGGTTCTTAAGTGACTACAGTTTCATAATTTGACATGTTTTAGTTTGAGAAGTCCAGGGTTTGCAGGACTGTAGCACCAACCTAAATCCAATCAATCCAAACGCCAACCCACTATGCAGTTTTATTGGAGTAACAGCAGAGCAGCTCTCAATTCTCCAAAGAAGGCTTGAGAGTGTTTAGGGTCAGTTATATATAGTTAAAAAAAAAAAAAAACAACTCTTAATATTCAGTATTACTTATTGGGCACCAGTAACTCAGAAAAGGTTGACTTGGTTACCTGTGAAATAACTGATCTATATACAGGCTGAGGTCTGAAATCTGAGACTGTTTCTCAGACTGGAAAGAATTCCCAAACTCCCCTAAATGAACTTTTCATTTTATAATTCTTCAGATTTTTCCCTTAACAAAATTTCTAGTGGTGGATAGGAGGCAGGACTAGCTTGCAGCTCTGGCTTGGACAGACAAAGCAACGTGTAGTGACTCACATCGTGAATTTTTGCTCCAAGAACTTCCACAGGAAGATATCAGGAAAGCTAAGATAATCCACAAGCCATTTGAAGGAACTGGATTGCTGCTGTAGTCTCCCTGAGATGCTGAAAAACTGTGCGTCCGTTTGCTTTCGCAGTGGAGAGGCTGGTGGTCTGGGGCTAGTTCTCAGCCCTGATCTCTAGCTGCCTGGTAATAGAGTCAGTGCTCTTTGCGGGGCATGGTGGGAGTAAGACTGGCTTTTAGAATTGTGGGCTCTGTGGGAGTGGGGTGAGGCCTGTGCCTGGCAGCTTTCCCCCACTTCCCTGGTGACCTGTATGACTCAGCAGAGGCAGCCATAATCCCTCTGGGAACATAACTCCATTGACCTGGGAACCACACCCCCATCCCCCATAGCAGCCATCGCAAGCCCCTCTTAAGGAGAATCTGAGCTCAAACAAGCCTATCCCTGCCCCAACCTGGTGGTTTTTCTCGACCAGTCCTGGTTACCAAAGACAAAGGACATATCTCTCGGGAACTCTATGGCCCTGCCCACTGCCTGAGAAACATGAATACTTAACCAAGTGACCCTAGGACAAGTTTGCAACCTCCCTAGAGGTACTCCCTAGAGTACCACAGCTGATACACTCTTGAAAGTACTACATCCTGGTTGGAGGTCCACTAACACAAAACCAGCACACTGAACAAAAATACAACCAAGGACCCCCACAGAGTCCATTTCACTCCCCTGCTACCTCCACCATAGCAGGTGCTGGTATCCATGGCTGAAAGAACTGAAGATGAAGCATATCACAGGACTCCTTGCAGACACTCCCCAGTACAAGCACAGAGCCATGTAGCTTCACTGAGTGGCTAGACCCAGAAGAGCAAAAAACAATCACTGCAGTTTGGCTCTCAGGAAGCCCCATTCCTAGGGGAAGGGCGAGAACACCACATCAAGGGAGCACCTGTAGGACAAAAGAATCTGAACAGGAGCCATTGAGTCCAAGATCTTTTCTCTGACATAGTCTACCCAAATGAGAAGAAACCAGAAAAAGAATTCTGGTAATACGACAAAACAAGGTTCTTTAACACCCCCAAAGATCACACCAGCTCACCAGCAATGGATCCAAACCCAGATGAAATCTCTGATTTGCCAGAAAAAGAATTCAGAAGATTGATTATTAAGCTAATCAAGGAGGCACAAGAGAAAAGTGAACTCCAACTTAAGAAATTAAAAAAAACAAAAAAACAAAACCAAACAACAACAACAACAACAAAAAACCATGATTCAGGATAAAAAAGAAAAAATCTTCAGTGAAACAGATAGCATAAATAGAAAACAATCACAACTTCTGGAAACTAAAGACACATTTAGAGATGTCCAGTGCAAAATGCACTGGAAAGTCTCAACAATAGAATCAAACAAACAGAAGATAAAACTTCAGAGCTTGAAGACAAGGCTTTCTAATTAACCCAATCTGTCAAAGACAAAAAAAAAAAAAGAATAATTTTTTAAAAATGGACAAAGTCTCCAAGAAGTTTGTGACTATGTTAAGTGTCCAAACCTAAGAATAATTGGTATTTCTGAGGAAGAAGAGAAATCTAAAAGCTTGGAAAATATATTTGAGGGAATAATTAAGGAACACTTTCCCAGCCTTGCTAGAGATCTAGACCTTCAAATACAAGAAACTCAAAGAACATCTGGGAAATTCATCACAAAAAGATCATTGCCTAGGTAAATGGTCATCAGGTTATCTAAAGTCTAGATGAATGAAATAATCTTAAAAGCCATGATGCAAAAGCATCAGGTAACCTATAAAGGAAAATCTATCAAAGTAACAGTAGATTTATCAGCATAAACCCTACAGCTAGAAGGGATTGGGGTCCTATTTTTAGCCTCCTTAAAGGAAGCAATTATTATCAGCCAAGAATTTTGTATCCAGCAAAACTAAGCTTCATAAATGAAGGAAAGATACAGTCTTTTCCAGAAAAAATAAATGCTAAGAGAATTCACCAGTACCAAGCCAACACTACAAGAAATGCTAAAAGGAGCTCCAAGTCTTAAAACAAATCCTTGAAATACACCAAAATAGAACCTGCTCAAAGCATAGGTCTCACAGGACCTATGTAACAATAACACAATGAAAAGAAAAAAACAAACAAGGTATTCAGGCAACAAATAGCACGATGAATAGAACAGTACCTCACATCTCAGTACTAACATTGAATGTGAATGGCCTAAATATTCCACTTAAAAGTTATAGAATGGCAGAATGATAAGAATTCACCAACTAAGTGTCTGCTCTTTAGGAGACTCACTTAACACATAAGGACTCACATAAACTTAAGGTAAAGGGGTAGAAAAAAATATTCCATGTAAATAGACACCAAAAGTGAGCAGAAATAGCTACTCTTACATCAGACAAAATAAACTTTAAAGCACCAGCAGTTAAAAAAAGACAAAGAGGGTCATTATATAATAATGAAAGGACTAGTCCAACAGGAAAATATCACATCCCTAAATGCATATGCACCTGTACTAGTCTATTTTTACACTGCTGATAAAGACATACCTGAGACTGGAGAGAAAAAGAGGTTTAATGGACTCAGAGCTCCACATGGCTGGGTTGATCTCACAATCATGACAGAAGGTGAAAGGCATATCTCACATGGCAGCAGACAAGAGAAGAAGAACTTGTGCAGGGAAACACCCATTTTTAAAACCATCAGATCTCATGAGACTCATTCACTATCACGAGAACAGCAGAGAAAAGATCCACTCCCACAATTCAATCATCTCCCACCGAGTTCCTCCCACGACATGTGGGAACCATGGGAGTTACAATTCAGGATGAGAGTTGGGTGGGGACACAACCAAGTCATATTAGCACCTGACAGCGGAGCCCACAAATTCATAAAACAATTACTACAAGACCTAAGAAATGAGATAGATGGCAACAAATAATAGTGGGGGACTTTAATACTCCACTGAAAGCACTAGACAGGTCATCAAGACAGAAAGTCAACAAAGAAACAATGAATTTAACTTATACCCTACGACAAATGGACTTAATAGATATTTACAGAAATTCTACCCAATAACTACAGAATATACATTCTATTCATCACCACATGGAACATTCTCCAAGATAGACCACATGATAGGCCACAAAACATGTCTCAGTAAATGTAAGAAAATTGAAATTATATCAAGTACTCTCTAAGACCATAGTGGAGTAATACTGGAAATCAACTGGAACCCCCAAAACCATGGAAATTAAATAACCTGCTCCTGAATGATCACTGGTTCAACAATGAAATCAAGATGGAAATTAAAAAATTCTTTGAACAAAATGATAATAGTGACACACCTATCAAAACCTCTGGGATACTGCAAAAGCCGTTCTAAGAGGAAAGTTCATAGCATTAAATGCCTATATCAAAAAGTCTGAAAGAGCACAAATAAACAATCTAAGATCACACCTCATAAAGCTGGAGAAACAAGAACAATCCAAACCCAAACCCAGCAGAAGAACAGAAATAACCAAGACAAGAACAGAACTAAATGAAATTGAAACAAAAAAAAATGCAAAAGATAAATGAAACAAATAGCTGGTTCTTTGAAGAGATAAATAAAGTTGATAGGCCGTTAGTGAGATTAACCAGGAAAAGAAGAAAGATGATCCAAACAAGCTCAATTAGAAACAAAATGGGAGATATTACAACTGATACCACAGAAACACAAAAAATTATGCAAGGCTACTATGAACACCTTTACACACATAAACTAGAAAACCTAGAGGAGATTCAACAGTTCCTGGAAATATACAACCCTCCTAGATTAAACCAGGAAGATATAGAATCTCTGAACAGACCAATAATAAGCAACAAGATTTAAATGGTAATAAAATAATTGCCAATTAAAAAAATCCAGGACCAGATGGATTCACAGCTGAATTCTGTCAGACATTCAGAGAATTAGTAGCAGTCCTGTTGACACTATTCCACATGATAGAGAAAGACGAAATCCGCCCTAAATCATGCTATGAAGCCAGTATCACCATAGTACTAAAACCAGGGAAGGAGATAACAAAAAATGAAAACTGCAGGCCAATATCCCGGATGAATATAGATCCAAAAATCCTCAACAAAATACTAGCTAACCAATCCAATAGCATATGAGAAAGATAATGCACCATGATTAAGTGGGTTTCATACCAGGGATGCAGGGATGGTTTAACATTTACAAGTCAATAAGCATGATATGCCACATAAACATAATTAAAAATAAAAATTATGTGATCACCTCAATAATTTCAGAAAAAAGCATTTGACAAAATTCAGCATCCCTTTATGATTAAAACCCCCAGCAAAATTGGCATAGAAGAGACATACCTGAAGGTAATAAAAGCCATCTATGACAAACCCACAGCCAATATTATACTGAACAAGGAAAAGTTTAAAGCATTCCCTCTCAGAATTGGAACAAGACAAGGACACTCACTTTCACCACTTTTATTCAACACAGTACTGGAAGTTCTAGGCAGAGCAATCAGACAAGGGAAAGAAATAGAGAGCATCCAAATCAGTAAAGAGAAAGTCAAACTGTCGCTGTTTGCTGATGACATGATTGTCTACCTAGAAAACCCTAAAGAATCCTCCAAAAAGCTCCTAGAAGTGGTAAATGAATTCAGAAAAATACAAAATCAATGTACACAAATCAGTAGCTCTGCTATACACCAACAGCAACTAAGCTGAGAATCAAATCAAGAACTCAACCCCTTTTACAATAGCTGCAAAACAACAACAACAATAATAATAGTAAAATACATAGGAATATACCTAACCAAGGACCTGAAAGACCTCTAAAAGGAAAACTACAAAACATTGCTGAAAGAAATCATTGATGACACAAACAAATGGAAACACATTCCATGCCCATGTATGAGTAGAATCAATATTGTGAAAATGACCATACTGCCAAAAGCAATTTACAAATTCAATGTAATTCTCATTAAAATATTCCCATTATTCTTCACAGAATTGGAAAAAAAATTCTAAAAATCATATGAAACCCAAAAAGAGCCAAAGCAAGATCAAGCGAAAAGAACAAACCTGAAGGCATCACACTACCTGACTTCAAACTATGCACGGTACTGGTACAAAACAACATGGTACTGGTACAAAAATAGACATATAGACCAATGCAGCAGAATAGAGAACCCAGAAATAAACCCAAATACTTACAGACAACTGATCTTCAACAAAGCAAACAAAAACATAAAGTGGGGAAAAGGACACCCTATTCAACAAATATTGCTGGGCTAATTGGCATGCTACATGTAGAGGAATGAAACTAGATTCTGATCTCTCTCCTTACACAAAAATCAGCTCAAGATGGGTGAAAGACTTAAATCTAAGACCTGAAACCATAAAAATTCTAGAACATAACATAAAAAACCCCTTCTAGGCATTGGCTTAGGCAAAGACTTCATGAAAAAGAACCCAACAGCAAATGCAACACAAAGAAAGATAAATAGATGGGATTTAAGTAAACTAAAAAGCTTCTGCACAGCAAAAGAAATAGCAGAGTGAATATACAACCCACAGAGTTGGAGAAAGTCTTCACAATCTATACATCCAACAAAGGACTAGTATCCAGAATCTACAAAGAATTCACACAAATCAGTAAGAAAAAACAAGCAATCCCATCAAAAAGTGGGCTAAAGACACGAACAGACAATTCTCAAAAGAAGATATACAAATGGCCAGCAAGCATGTAGAAAAATGCTCAACATTACTAATGATCAGGGAAATGCAAATCAAAAGCACAATGTGATACCACCTTACTCCTGCAAGAATGGCCACAATCAAAAAATAATAGATGTTGGTGTGGATGTGGTGAAAATGGAATATTTTTATACTGCTGGTAGAAATGTGAACTAGTACAAGCACTATGGAAAACTGTAGAAATTCCTTAAAGAACTAAAAGTAGATCTACCATTTGATTAATGAATCCCACTACTAGTTATCTACAAAATGCCCATCAGTCAATGAATAGATAAAGAAAATGTGGTGTATATATATGTGTGTGTGTGTGTGTTTATATACAATGGAATACTACTCAGCCATAAAAAGGAATAAAATAATGCAATTCACAGCAACTTGGATGAAATTGGAGACTGTTATTCTAAGTAAAGTAACTTAGGAATGGAAAACCAAACATCATAGTTTCTCATTCATAAGTGGGTGCTAAGCTATGAGGATGCAAAGGCATAAGAATGATACAATGGACTTTGGTCACTCGGGGGAAAGGGTGGAAAGGTAGTGAGGGAGAAAAGAATACACATTGGGTACGGTGTACACTACTTGGGTGACAGGTGCACCAAAATTTCAGAAGTGGCCACCAAAGAACTTATTCATGTAATCAAATACCACCTGTTCCCCAAAAACCTATTGAAATAAAAATAAATTTTAAAAAAGTAGTAAATGTCAGCCATGGTTGACATGGTGCTTTCATATTCTTCCAAAACATATTCATAAAATTAGAAAACAAATAGTAGAAGCCTATCATATCTCTACTGGAACATATACATCTAAATAGTTTTTCTAAATTTCTAATATTTTCATGTTATATTTATTAGAGAGTTACTGTGAATCCCTCCACATTATCTAGTGTATCCAGTCTCTATTGAGGGGGTTTTAAATCTTCTCCTCATCCTGCTCTCTCTTCCCCGAGCGTACTTGCCCAAACTCTCCTTCCAGATAGAGTCCTGGAAGACCTAAAGCAAGCTCTGTTTCTAGGGGTAATGGTGGAGGTGGCCATGGGCTAACACTGACCCCACAGTGTGTGATGAAGAGGGAGAACTGAAAGGATTGTCTGAGAGTAAAACCATAACGAGAAACCATGTAGAAATAACTTCTTATTATTGGTTTTGGGTAGACTCTCTTATAAAGGGCCAATGCAGCTGGTGATTTTAAGTCAAAGCCAATGCTCATTTACCATCCTGAAAATTCACTATAAGATTAGCCGATATGCATGGGTTCTGAATGCTGAGTAAAAGGTGAAGCCTGAAAAAAATAAAAAATAAAATAAAATAAAAAACAAGGACGTGGTTGGGAAGATGTTAGTCAAAGGATGCACCACTTCGGTTAAATAAGAAAAATAAGTTCAAAATTGTACAATATAATGACTATACTTAATAATAATGTATTTTATTCTTGAAAATCACTAGGAGAGTAGATTTTAAGTGTTCTCACCACAAAAATTTAAGTATGTAAGCTAATGAATATGTTAATTAACTCAATTAACTCAAATTCCACAATGTATATGAATTTCTAAACATTAAGTTGTACATGATAAGTATATATATATATTTTTGTCAATTAAAATATAAGCATGCCTCCATTTATCACCCTGTGGTTTCTTGTGCTTTGCAGGTATTGCATTATTTTACAGATTAAACATATACGGCAACCAACTTCAAGCAAACTATTGGCAACATTTTCCAACAGCATTGGTATTTCTGTGTCACATTTTGGTCATTCTTGCAATATTTTAACTGATTCATTATTATTATATGTTATGATAATTTGGGATCAGTCATTTTTGATGTTATTATTGTAATTTATTTGGGGTGCCAGGAACCATGCCCATATAAGACAGTGAACTTGATAAATGTATGCATTCTGATGGATCCACGAGCTGAGCATTCCTCCATCTCTCTCCCTATTTTGGGGGTCTACCCTTTTCCTTAAGACACAATGATATTCAAGTTAACCCAGTTAATAACCCTACAATGGCCTCTAAATGTTCAAGTGAAAGAAAGAGTTGCATACCTCTCACCTTAAATCAAAAGCTAGAAATGATTAAACTTAGTGAGGCACAGTGAAAGCTGAGGTATGCCATCAACATAGAGGCAAGACCCTTCATCAGCAGAAAAGATTGTGATTCACTTAAGGCTTAGATGACCGTTAGCATTTTTTAGTAATAAAGTATTTTCTAATTAATACCAGTTGTGAATGCAAAGGAAAATTCTTGAAGGAAATTAAAAGCACTACTTCAGGGGACACATGAATGATTAAGAAAATAGCCTTATTGGTGATATGAAGAAAGCTTTAGTGGTCTGGATAGAAGATCAAACAGCCACAACATTCCCTTAAGCCAAAGCCTAATCCAGATGAGATTAGGCTATGAAGGCTGAGAGAAGGAGGAAGCTGCAGAAGAAAAGCTCAAGGCTACCAGATGTTGGTTCATGAGGTTTAAGGAAAGAGGCCATCTTCGTAACATGAAAGTGCAAGGCGAAGCAGTAAGCGTTGACGTAGAAGCTGCAGCAAGTTATTCAGAAGCTCTAGCTAAAATCATTGATGAGGGTGGCTACACTAAACAACAGATTTTTAATGTAGACCAAATAGCCTTCTATTGGAAGAAGATGCCATCATCTGGCTAGAGAGAAGTCAATAACTGGCTTCAAAGCTTCCAAAGACAGGTTGACTCTCTCGTAAGGGGCTAATGCAGCTGGTGACTTTACGCAGAAGCCAATGCTCATATACCATCCTGAAAATCCCAGGACCCCTTATGAAAAATCAACTCTACTTGGGGTCTATAAATGGAACAATAAAGCATGGATGACAGCACACATGTTTACAGCATGGTTTATTGTATATTTTAAGCCCACTGATGAGACCTACTGCTCAGAAGATTCCTTTCAAAATATTACTGGTCACTGATGATGTACCTAGTCACCCAAGGGCTTTGATAGAGATGTACAAGGAGATTAATGTTGTTTTCATGCTTGCTAACCCAACATGCAGTCTGCAGCCCGTGTATTAAGTAGTAATTTTGACACTCAAGCCTTATTATTTAAGAAATACATTTTGTTTTTATTTTTTTTTATTTTTATTTTTATTTTTTTTTGAGACGGAGTCTCGCTCTGTCACCCAGGCTGGACTGCAGTGGCCGGATCTCAGCTCACTGCAAGCTCCGCCTCCCGGGTTCACGCCATTCTCCGGCCTCAGCCTCCCGAGTAGCTGGGAAGGAAATACATTTTGTAAGGCTATTATTACCATAGATAGTGATGCCTCTGACTGATGTGAGCAAGGTAAATTGACAACCTTCTGGAAAGTATATGGCATCACCAGTCTAGATGCCATTTAAGTAATCATGATTCATGGGAGAAAGTCAAAATATCAATATTAGCAGGAGTTTGGAAGAACTGGATTGAAACCCTCATGGATAATTTTTGGAGGAGTTCAAAACTTTAGTGGAGGAAGTAACTGCAGATGGGGTGAAAACAGTCAAAAAAAACTAGAATTAAAAGTGAAGCCTGAAGATGTGAATAAATGGCTTCAATTTAATGATCAGTCCCGAATGGATGAATAGCTGCTTCTTACAGATGAGCAAGGAAAATAGTTTCTTGAGATAGAACGTACTCGTGGTGAAGATGCTGTGAATGTTATTAAAATGACAACAAAGGATTTAGAGTATGTCAAAACTTAGTTGACAAATAAAAGGCAGGGTTTGAGAGGATCATTTCTGATTTTGAAAGAACATCTACTGTGAGTAAAATGCTATTAAACAACATTGCTAGCTACAGAGAAATCTTTTGTGAAAGGAACAGTCAATTGATATGGCAAACTCCATTGTTTTATTTTTAAAAATGGCTACAGCCATCTCAGCCTTTAGCAGCCACCACCCTGATCAGTCAGCAGCCATCAACATAGAGGCAAGACCCTTCATCAGTGGAAAAGATTATGTTTCACTGAAGGCTTGACTATTAGCATTTCTTAGAAATAAAGTATTTTCCGGCCGAGCGCAGTGACTCACACCTGTAATCCCAGCACTTTGGGAGGCCAAGGCAGGCGGATCACAAGGTCAGGAGATCGAGACCATCCTGGCTAACACGGTGAAACCCCGTCTCTTCTAAAAATACAAAAAATTAGCCGGGCTTGGCGGCAGGCGCCTGTAGTCCCAGCTGCTGGGGAGGCTGAGGCAGGAGAATGGAGTGAACCCAGGAGGCGGAGCTTTCAGTGAGCCGAGATCGCACTACTGCACTCCAGCCTGGGCGACAGAGCGAGACTCTGTCTAAAAAAAAAAAAAAAAAAAAAAAAAAAAAAAAAAA